>NC_057814.1:226619341-226772367 GCF_018294505.1 Triticum aestivum | reverse complement strand
CCCTTGTGGGCGAAACGTAATCACTGCCTCTTTTCGCCTTGTATTTTCTTCTACGGGCAACATGGAACGACATGATATCCTGCTGAAATCTAAACTTATTCAGGGTTCATTTGGCCTTTTATACACTAATTGAGTTTCCTAGGCATTTAATGTCCATAATTCAACTCTGAACTTCAAATACATGCTCCATTTCACCAAAATGGCTAGAAAATGTATACATGTGTCCTTGGGTGCATGTTTAGGTCCCATGCCAGGAATGGGAACGAATTACAACCGTACCGGCGTCATGGCTCGTCCTCAAACATTTGGAATCTTGGTTTTTAAATCCACATAAATCCTAAACTCACCACAAAGTTATCAAAGGTGGCATGGTGTCACGTCATGGCACATATATGTTGTGGTAAAAACATTGTCCAATTTGGCCAAGCTTTACAAACCACTTACAAACCGGAGCTTCTCCCAAAGAAGCCTCGTGGTTCCAATAGGGAAACGTGTTCCCCTTGTGGGCGAAACGTAATCACAGCCTCTTTTCGCCTTGTATTTTCTTCTACGAGCAACATGGAACGACAGGATATCCTGCTGAAATCTAAACTTATTCAGGGTTCATTTGGCCTTTTTATACACTAATTGAGTTTCCTAGGCATTTAATGTCCATAATTCAAATCTGAACTTCAAATACATGCTCCAGTTCACCAAAATGGCTAGAAAATTTATACATGTGTCCTTGGGTGCATGTTTAGGTCCCATGCCAGGAATGGGAACGAATTACAACCGTACCGGCGTCATGGCTCGTCCTCAGACATTTGGAATCTTTGTTTTTAAATCCACATAAATCCTAAACTCACCACAAAGTTATCAAAGATGGTATGGTGTCGCGTCATGGCAGATATATGTTGTGGTAAAAACATTGTCCAATTTGGGCCAAGCTTTACAAACCGGAGCTTCTCTCAAAGAAGCCTCGTGGTTCCAATAGGGAAACGTGTTCCCCTTGTGGGCGAAACGTAATCACTGCCTCTTTTCGCCTTGTATTTTCTTCTACGAGCAACATGGAACGACAGGATATCCTGCTGAAATCTAAACTTATTCAGGGTTCATTTGGCCTTTTTATACACTAATTGAGTTTCCTTGGCATTTAATGTCCATAATTCAAGTCTGAACTTCAAATACATGCTCCAGTTCACCAAATTGGCTAGAAAATTTATACATGTGTCCTTGGGTGCATGTTTAGGTCCCATGCCAGGAATGGGAACGAATTACAACCGTACCGGCGTCATGGCTCGTCCTCAAACATTTGGAATCTTGGTTTTTAAATCCACATAAATCCTAAACTCACCACAAAGTTATCAAAGGTGGCATGGTGTCACGTCATGGCACATATATGTTGTGGTAAAAACATTGTCCAATTTGGCCCAAGCTTTACAAACCTCTTACAAACCGAAGCTTCTCTCAACGAAGCCTCGTGGTTCCAATAGGGAAACATGTTCCCCTTGTGGGCGAAACGTAATCACTGCCTCTTTTCGCCTTGTATTTTCTTCTACGGGCAACATGGAACGACAGGATATCCTGCTGAAATCTAAACTTATTCAGGGTTCATTTGGCCTTTTTATACACTAATTGAGTTTCCTAGGCATTTAATGTCCATAATTCAAGTCTGAACTTCAAATACATGCTCCATTTCACCAAAATGGCTAGAAAATTTATACATGTGTCCTTGGGTGCATGTTTAGGTCCCATGCCAGGAATGGGAACGAATTACAACCGTACCGGCGTCATGGCTCGTCCTCAAACATTGAGAATCTTGGTTTTTAAATCCACATAAATCCTAAACTCACCACAAAGTTATCAAAGGTGGCATGGTGTCACGTCATGGCACATATATGTTGTGGTAAAAACATTGTCCAATTTGGCCCAAGCTTTACAAACCTCTTACAAACCGGAGCTTCTCTCAAAGAAGCCTCGTGGTTCCAATAGGGAAACGTGTTCCCCTTGTGGGCGAAACGTAATCACTGCCTCTTTTCTCCTTGTATTTTCTTCTACGGGCAACATGGAACGACAGGATATCCTGCTGAAATCTAAACTTATTCAGGGTTCATTTGGCCTTTTTATACACTAATTGAGTTTCCTAGGCATTTAACGTCCATAATTCAAATCTGAATTCAAATACATGCTCCAATTCACCAAAATGGCTAGAAAATTTATACATGTGTCCTTGGGTGCATGTTTAGGTCCCATGCCAGGAATGGGAACGAATTACAACCGTACCGGCGTCATGGCTCGTCCTCAAACATTTGGAATCTTGGTTTTTAAATCCACATAAATCCTAAACTCACCACAAAGTTATCAAAGGTGGCATGGTGTCACGTCATGGCACATATATGTTGTGGTAAAAACATTGTCCAATTTGGGCCAAGCTGTACAAACCTCTTACAAACCGGAGCTTCTCTCAAAGAAGCCTCGTGGTTCCAATAGGGAAACGTGTTCCCCCTGTGGGCGAAACGTAATCACTGCCTCTTTTCGCCTTGTATTTTCTTCTACGGGCAACATGGAACGACAGGATATCCTGCTGAAATCTAAACTTATTTAGGGTTCATTTGGCCTTTTTATACACTAATTGAGTTTCCTAGGCATTTAATGTCCATAATTCAAATCTGAGCTTCAAATACATGCTCCAGTTCACCAAAATGGCTAGAAAATTTATACATGTGTCCTTGGGTGCATGTTTAGGTCCCATGCCAGGAATGGGAACGAATTACAACCGTACCAGCGTCATGGCTCGTCCTCAAACATTTGGAATCTTGGTTTTTAAATCCACATAAATCCTAAACTCACCACAAAGTTATCAAAGGTGGCATGGTGTCACGTCATGGCACAAATATGTTGTGGTAAAAACATTGTCCAATTTGGGCCAAGCTTTACAAACCTCTTACAAACCGGAGCTTCTCTCAAAGAAGCCTCGTGGTTCCAATAGGGAAACGTGTTCCCCTTGTGGGCAAAACGTAATCACTGCCTCTTTTCGCCTTGTATTTTCTTCTACGGGCAACATGGAACGACAGGATATCCTGCAGAAATCTAAACTTATTCAGGGTTCATTTGGCCTTTTTATACACTAATTGAGTTTCCTAGGCATTTAATGTCCATAATTCAAGTCTGAACTTCAAATACATGCTCCATTTCACCAAAATGGCTAGAAAATTTATACATGTGTCCTTGGGTGCATCTTTAGGTCCCATGCCAGGAATGGGAACGAATTACAATCGTACCGGCGTCATGGCTCGTCCTCAAACATTTGGAATCTTGGTTTTCAAATCCACATAAATCCTAAACTCACCACAAAGTTATCGAAGGTGGCATGGTGTCACGTCATGGCACATATATGTTGTGGTAAAAACATTGTCCAATTTGGGCCAAGCTTTACAAACCTCTTACAAACCGGACCTTCTCTCAACGAAGCCTCGTGGTTCCAATAGGGAAACGTGTTCCCCTTGTGGGTGAAACGTAATCACTGCCTCTTTTCGCCTTGTATTTTCTTCTACGGGCAACATGGAACGATAGGATATCCTGCTGAAATTTGAACTTATTCAGGGTTCATTTGGCCTTTTTATACACTAATTGAGTTTCCTAGGCATTTAATGTCCCTAATTCAAATCTGAACTTCAAATACATGCTCTAGTTCACCAAAATGGCTAGAAAATTTATACATGTGTCCTTGGGTACATGTTTAGGTCCCATGCCAGGAATGGGAACGAATTACAACCGTACCGGCGTCATGGCTCGTCCTCAAACATTTGGAATCTTGGTTTTTAAATCCACATAAATCCTAAACTCACCACAAAGTTATCAAAGGTGGCATGGTGTCACGTCATGGAACATATATGTTGTGGTAAAAACATTGTCCAATTTGGGCTAAGCTTTACAAACCTCTTACAAACCGGAGCTTCTCTCAAAGAAGCCTCGTGGTTCCAATAGGGAAACGTGTTCCCCTTGTGGGTGAAACGTAATCACTGCCTCTTTTCGCCTTGTATTTTCTTCTACGGGCAACATGGAACGATAGGATACCCTGCTGAAATCTAAACTTATTCAGGGTTCATTTGGCCTTTTTATACACTAATTGAGTTTCCTAGGCATTTAATGTCCATAATTCAAGTCTGAACTTCAAATACATGCTCCATTTCACCAAAATGGCTAGAAAATTTATACATGTGTCCTTGGGTGCATGTTTAGGTCCCATGCCAGGAATGGGAACGAATTACAACCGTACCGGCGTCATGGCTCGTCCTCAAACATTTGGAATCTTGGTTTTTAAATCCACATAAATCCTAAACTCACCACAAAGTTATCAAAGGTGGCATGGTGTCATGTCATGGCACATATATGTTGTGGTAAAAACATTGTCCAATTTGGGCCAAGCTTTACAAACCTCTTACAAACCGGAGCTTCTCTCGAAGAAGCCTCGTGGTTCCAATAGGGAAATGTGTTCCCCTTGTGGGCGAAACATAATCACTGCCTTTTTTCGCCTTGTATTATCTTCTACGGGCAACATGGAACGACAGGATATCCTGCTGAAATCTAAACTTATTCAGGGTTCATTTGGCCTTTTTATACACTAATTGAGTTTCCTAGGCATTTAATGTCCATAATTCGAATCTGAACTTCAAATACATGCTCCAGTTCACCAAAATGGCTAGAAAATTTATACATGTGTCCTTGGGTGCATGTTTAGGTCCCATGCCAGGAATGGGAACGAATTACAACCGTACCGGCGTCATGGCTCGTCCTCAAACATTTGGAATCTTGGTTTTTAAATCCACATAAATCCTAAACTCACCACAAAGTTATCAAAGGTGGCATGGTGTCACGTCATGGCACATATATGTTGTGGTAAAAACATTGTCCAATTCGGGCCAAGCTTTAAAAACCTCTTACAAACCGGAGCTTCTCTCAAAGAAGCCTCGTGGTTCCAATAGGGAAACGTGTTCCCCTTGTGGGCGAAACGTAATCACTGCCTCTTTTCGCCTTGTATTTTCTTCTACGGGCAACATGGAACGACAGGATATCCTGCTGAAATCTAAACTTATTCAGGGTTCATTTGGCCTTTTTATACACTAATTGAGTTTCGTAGGCATTTAATGTCCATAATTCAAGTCTGAACTTCAAATACATGCTCCATTTCACCAAAATGGCTAGAAAATTTATACATGTGTCCTTGGGTGCATGTTTAGGTCCCATGCCAGGAATGGGAACGAATTACAACCGTACCGGCGTCATGGCTCGTCCTCAAACATTTGGAATCTTGGTTTTTAAATCCACATAAATCCTAAACTCACCACAAAGTTATCAAAGGTGGCATGGTGTCACGTCATGGCACATATATGTTGTGGTAAAAACATTGTCCAATTTGGGCCAAGCTTTACAAACCTCTTACAAGCCGGAGCTTCTCTCGAAGAAGCCTCGTGGTTCCAATAGGGAAATGTGTTCCCCTTGTGGGCGAAACGTAATCACTGCCTTTTTTCGCCTTGTATTATCTTCTACGGGCAACATGGAACGACAGGATATCCTGCTGAAATCTAAACTTATTCAGGGTTCATTTGGCCTTTTTATACACTAATTGAGTTTCCTAGGCATTTAATGTCCATAATTCAAGTCTGAACTTCAAATACATGCTCCATTTCACCAAAATGGCTAGAAAATTTATACATGTGTCCTTGGGTGCATGTTTAGGTCCCATGCCAGGAATGGGAACGAATTACAACCGTACCGGCGTCATGGCTCGTCCTCAAACATTTGGAATCTTGGTTTTTAAATCCACATAAATCCTAAACTCACCACAAAGTTATCAAAGGTGGCATGGTGTCACGTCATGGCACATATATGTTGTGGTAAAAATATTGTCCAATTTGGGCCAAGCTGTACAAACCTCTTACAAACCGGAGCTTCTCTCAAAGAAGCCTCGTGGTTCCAATAGGGAAACGTGTTCCCCCTGTGGGCGAAACGTAATCACTGCCTCTTTTCGCCTTGTATTTTCTTCTACGGGCAACATGGAACGACAGGATATCCTGCTGAAATCTAAACTTATTTGGGGTTCGTTTGGCCTTTTTATACACTAATTGAGTTTCCTAGGCATTTAATGTCCATAATTCAAATCTGAGCTTCAAATACATGCTCCAGTTCACCAAAATGGCTAGAAAATTTATACATGTGTCCTTGGGTGCATGTTTAGGTCCCATGCCAGGAATGGGAACGAATTACAACCGTACCGGCGTCATGGCTCGTCCTCAAACATTTGGAATCTTGGTTTTTAAATCCACATAAATCCTAAACTCACCACAAAGTTATCAAAGGTGGCATGGTGTCACGTCATGGCACAAATATGTTGTGGTAAAAACATTGTCCAATTTGGGCCAAGCTTTACAAACCTCTTACAAACCGGAGCTTCTCTCAAAGAAGCCTCGTGGTTCCAATAGGGAAACGTGTTCCCCTTGTGGGCGAAACGTAATCACTGCCTCTTTTCGCCTTGTATTTTCTTCTACGGGCAACATGGAACGACAGGATATCCTGCTGAAATCTAAACTTATTCAGGGTTCATTTGGCCTTTTTATACACTAATTGAGTTTCCTAGGTATTTAATGTCCATAATTCAAGTCTGAACTTCAAATACATGCTCCATTTCACCAAAATGGCTAGAAAATTTATACATGTGTCCTTGGGTGCATCTTTAGGTCCCATGCCAGGAATGGGAACGAATTACAACCGTACCGGCGTCATGGCTCGTCCTCAAACATTTGGAATCTTGGTATTTAAATCCACATAAATCCTAAACTCACCACAAAGTTATCGAAGGTGGCATGGTGTCACGTCATGGCACATATATGTTGTGGTAAAAACATTGTCCAATTTGGGCCAAGCTTTACAAACCTCTTACAAACCGGAGCTTCTCTCAACGAAGCCTCGTGGTTCCAATAGGGAAACGTGTTCCCCTTGTGGGTGAAACGTAATCACTGCCTCTTTTCGCCTTGTATTTTCTTCTACGGGCAACATGGAACGATAGGATATCCTGCTGAAATCTGAACTTATTCAGGGTTCATTTGGCCTTTTTATACACTAATTGAGTTTCCTAGGCATTTAATGTCCATAATTCAAATCTGAACTTCAAATACATGCTCTAGTTTACCAAAATGGCTAGAAAATTTATACATGTGTCCTTGGGTACATGTTTAGGTCCCATGCCAGGAATGGGAACGAATTACAACCGTACCGGCGTCATGGCTCGTCCTCAAACATTTGGAATCTATGTTTTTAAATCCACATAAATCCTAAACTCACCACAAAGTTATCAAAGGTGGCATGGTGTCACGTCGTGGCACATATATGTTGTGGTAAAAACATTGTCCAATTTGGGCCAAGCTTTACAAACCTCTTACAAACCGGAGCTTCTCTCGAAGAAGCCTCGTGGTTCCAATAGGGAAATGTGTTCCCCTTGTGGGCGAAACGTAATCACTGCCTTTTTTCGCCTTGTATTATCTTCTACGGGCAACATGGAACGACAGGATATCCTGCTGAAATCTAAACTTATTTAGGGTTCGTTTGGCCTTTTTATACACTAATTGAGTTTCCTAGGCATTTAATGTCCATAATTCAAATCTGAGCTTCAAATACATGCTCCAGTTCACCAAAATGGCTAGAAAATTTATACATGTGTCCTTGGGTGCATGTTTAGGTCCCATGCCAGGAATGGGAACGAATTACAACCGTACCGGCGTCATGGCTCGTCCTCAAACATTTGGAATCTTGGTTTTTAAATCCACATAAATCCTAAACTCACCACAAAGTTATCAAAGGTGGCGTGGTGTCACGTCATGGCACAAATATGTTGTGGTAAAAACATTGTCCAATTTGGGCCAAGCTTTACAAACCTCTTACAAACCGGAGCTTCTCTCAAAGAAGCCTCGTGGTTCCAATAGGGAAACGTGTTCCCCCTGTGGGCGAAACGTAATCACTGCCTCTTTTCGCCTTGTATTTTCTTCTACGGGCAACATGGAACGACAGGATATCCTGCTGAAATCTAAACTTATTTTGGGTTCATTTGGCCTTTTTATACACTAATTGAGTTTCCTAGGCATTTAATGTCCATAATTCAAATCTGAGCTTCAAATACATGCTCCAGTTCACCAAAATGGCTAGAAAATTTATACATGTGTCCTTGGGTGCATCTTTAGGTCCCATGCCAGGAATGGGAACGAATTACAACCGTACCGGCGTCAGGGCTCGTCCTCAAACATTTGGAATCTTGGTTTTTAAATCCACATAAATCCTAAACTCACCACAAAGTTATCAAAGGTGGCATGGTGTCACGTCATGGCACAAATATGTTGTGGTAAAAACATTGTCCAATTTGGGCCAAGCTTTACAAACCTCTTACAAACCGGAGCTTCTCTCAAAGAAGCCTCGTGGTTCCAATAGGGAAACGTGTTCCCCTTGTGGGCGAAACGTAATCACTGCCTCTTTTCGCCTTGTATTTTCTTCTACGGGCAACATGGAACGATAGGATATCCTGCTGAAATCTGAACTTATTCAGGGTTCATTTGGCCTTTTTATACACTAATTGAGTTTCCTAGGCATTTAATGTCCATAATTCAAATCTGAACTTCAAATACATGCTCTAGTTCACCAAAATGGCTAGAAAATTTATACATGTGTCCTTGGGTACATGTTTAGGTCCCATGCCAGGAATGGGAACGAATTACAACCGTACCGGCGTCATGGCTCGTCCTCAAAACATTTGGAATCTATGTTTTTAAATCCACATAAATCCTAAACTCACCACAAAGTTATCAAAGGTGGCATGGTGTCACGTCGTGGCACATATATGTTGTGGTAAAAACATTGTCCAATTTGGGCCAAGCTTTACAAACCTCTTACAAACCGGAGCTTCTCTCGAAGAAGCCTCGTGGTTCCAATAGGGAAATGTGTTCCCCTTGTGGGCGAAACGTAATCACTGCCTTTTTTCGCCTTGTATTATCTTCTACGGGCAACATGGAACGACAGGATATCCTGCTGAAATCTAAACTTATTCAGGGTTCATTTGGCCTTTTTATACACTAATTGAGTTTCCTAGGCATTTAATGTCCATAATTCAAGTCTGAACTTCAAATACATGCTCCATTTCACCAAAATGGCTAGAAAATTTATACATGTGTCCTTGGGTGCATGTTTAGGTCCCATGCCAGCAATGGGAACGAATTACAACCGTACCGGCGTCATGGCTCGTCCTCAAACATTTGGAATCTTGGTTTTTAAATCCACATAAATCCTAAACTCACCACAAAGTTATCAAAGGTGGCATGGTGTCACGTCATGGCACAAATATGTTGTGGTAAAAACATTGTCCAATTTGGGCCAAGCTTTACAAACCTCTTACAAACCGGAGCTTCTCTCAAAGAAGCCTCGTGGTTCCAATAGGGAAACGTGTTCCCCCTGTGGGCGAAACGTAATCACTGCCTCTTTTCGCCTTGTATTTTCTTCTACGGGCAACATGGAACGACAGGATATCCTGCTGAAATCTAAACTTATTTAGGGTTCATTTGGCCTTTTTATACACTAATTGAGTTTCCTAGGCATTTAATGTCCATAATTCAAATCTGAGCTTCAAATACATGCTCCAGTTCACCAAAATGGCTAGAAAATTTATACATGTGTCCTTGGGTGCATCTTTAGGTCCCATGCCAGGAATGGGAACGAATTACAACCGTACCGGCGTCAGGGCTCGTCCTCAAACATTTGGAATCTTGGTTTTTAAATTCACATAAATCCTAAACTCACCACAAAGTTATCAAAGGTGGCATGGTGTCACGTCATGGCACAAATATGTTGTGGTAAAAACATTGTCCAATTTGGGCCAAGCTTTACAAACCTCTTACAAACCGGAGCTTCTCTCAAAGAAGCCTCGTGGTTCCAATAGGGAAACGTGTTCCCCTTGTGGGCGAAACGTAATCACTGCCTCTTTTCGCCTTGTATTTTCTTCTACGGGCAACATGGAACGATAGGATATCCTGCTGAAATCTGAACTTATTCAGGGTTCATTTGGCCTTTTTATACACTAATTGAGTTTCCTAGGCATTTAATGTCCATAATTCAAATCTGAACTTCAAATACATGCTCTAGTTCACCAAAATGGCTAGAAAATTTATACATGTGTCCTTGGGTACATGTTTAGGTCCCATGCCAGGAATGGGAACGAATTACAACCGTACCGGCGTCATGGCTCGTCCTCAAAACATTTGGAATCTATGTTTTTAAATCCACATAAATCCTAAACTCACCACAAAGTTATCAAAGGTGGCATGGTGTCACGTCGTGGCACATATATGTTGTGGTAAAAACATTGTCCAATTTGGGCCAAGCTTTACAAACCTCTTACAAACCGGAGCTTCTCTCGAAGAAGCCTCGTGGTTCCAATAGGGAAATGTGTTCCCCTTGTGGGCGAAACGTAATCACTGCCTTTTTTCGCCTTGTATTATCTTCTACGGGCAACATGGAACGACAGGATATCCTGCTGAAATCTAAACTTATTCAGGGTTCATTTGGCCTTTTTATACACTAATTGAGTTTCCTAGGCATTTAATGTCCATAATTCAAGTCTGAACTTCAAATACATGCTCCATTTCACCAAAATGGCTAGAAAATTTATACATGTGTCCTTGGGTGCATGTTTAGGTCCCATGCCAGGAATGGGAACGAATTACAACCGTACCGGCGTCATGGCTCGTCCTCAAACATCTGGAATCTTGGTTTTTAAATCCACATAAATCCTAAACTCACCACAAAGTTATCAAAGGTGGCATGGTGTCACGTCATGGCACATATATGTTGTGGTAAAAACATTGTCCAATTTGGGCCAAGCTGTACAAACCTCTTACAAACCGGAGCTTCTCTCAAAGAAGCCTCGTGGTTCCAATAGGGAAACGTGTTCCCCCTGTGGGCGAAACGTAATCACTGCCTCTTTTCGCCTTGTATTTTCTTCTACGGGCAACATGGAACGACAGGATATCCTGCTGAAATCTAAACTTATTTAGGGTTCATTTGGCCTTTTTATACACTAATTGAGTTTCCTAGGCATTTAATGTCCATAATTCAAGTCTGAGCTTCAAATACATGCTCCAGTTCACCAAAATGGCTAGAAAATTTATACATGTGTCCTTGGGTGCATGTTTAGGTCCCATGCCAGGAATGGGAACGAATTACAACCGTACCGGCGTCATGGCTCGTCCTCAAACATTTGGAATCTTGGTTTTTAAATCCACATAAATCCTAAACTCACCACAAAGTTATCAAAGGTGGCATGGTGTCACGTCATGGCACAAATATGTTGTGGTAAAAACATTGTCCAATTTGGGCCAAGCTTTACAAACCTCTTACAAACCGGAGCTTCTCTCAAAGAAGCCTCGTGGTTCCAATAGGGAAACATGTTCCCCTTGTGGGCGAAACGTAATCACTGCCTCTTTTCGCCTTGTATTTTCTTCTACGGGCAACATGGAACGACAGGATATCCTGCTGAAATCTAAACTTATTCAGGGTTCATTTGGCCTTTTTATACACTAATTGAGTTTCCTAGGTATTTAATGTCCATAATTCAAGTCTGAACTTCAAATACATGCTCCATTTCACCAAAATGGCTAGAAAATTTATACATGTGTCCTTGGGTGCATCTTTAGGTCCCATGCCAGGAATGGGAACGAATTACAACCGTACCGGCGTCATGGCTCGTCCTCAAACATTTGGAATCTTGGTATTTAAATCCACATAAATCCTAAACTCACCACAAAGTTATCGAAGGTGGCATGGTGTCACGTCATGACACATATATGTTGTGGTAAAAACATTGTCCAATTTGGGCCAAGCTTTACAAACCTCTTACAAACCGGAGCTTCTCTCAACGAAGCCTCGTGGTTCCAATAGGGAAACGTGTTCCCCTTGTGGGTGAAACGTAATCACTGCCTCTTTTCGCCTTGTATTTTCTTCTACGGGCAACATGGAACGATAGGATATCCTGCTGAAATCTGAACTTATTCAGGGTTCATATGGCCTTTTTATACACTAATTGAGTTTCCTAGGCATTTAATGTCCATACTTCAAATCTGAACTTCAAATACATGCTCTAGTTCACCAAAATGGCTAGAAAATTTATACATGTGTCCTTGGGTACATGTTTAGGTCCCATGCCAGGAATGGGAACGAATTACAACCGTACCGGCGTCATGGCTCGTCCTCAAACATTTGGAATCTTGGTTTTTAAATCCACATAAATCCTAAACTCACCACAAAGTTATCAAAGGTGGCATGGTGTCACGTCATGGAACATATATGTTGTGGTAAAAACATTGTCCAATTTGGGCCAAGCTTTACAAACCTCTTACAAACCGGAGCTTCTCTCAAAGAAGCCTCGTGGTTCCAATAGGGAAACGTGTTCCCCTTGTGGGTGAAACGTAATCACTGCCTCTTTTCGCCTTGTATTTTCTTCTACGGGCAACATGGAACGACAGGATATCCTGCTGAAATCTAAACTTATTCAGGGTTCATTTGGCCTTTTTATACACTAATTGAGTTTCCTAGGCATTTAATGTCCATAATTCAAGTCTGAACTTCAAATACATGCTCCATTTCACCAAAATGGCTAGAAAATTTATACATGTGTCCTTGGGTGCATGTTTAGGTCCCATGCCAGGAATGGGAATGAATTACAACCGTACCGGCGTCATGGCTCGTCCTCAAACATTTGGAATCTTGGTTTTTAAATCCACATAAATCCTAAACTCACCACAAAGTTATCAAAGGTGGCATGGTGTCACGTCATGGCACATATATGTTGTGGTAAAAACATTGTCCAATTTGGGCCAAGCTTTACAAACCTCTTACAAACCGGAGCTTCTCTCGAAGAAGCCTCGTGGTTCCAATAGGGAAATGTGTTCCCCTTGTGGGCGAAACGTAATGACTGCCTTTTTTCGCCTTGTATTTTCTTCTACGGGCAACATGGAACGACAGGATATCCTGCTGAAATCTAAACTTATTCAGGGTTCATTTGGCCTTTTTATACACTAATTGAGTTTCCTAGGCATTTAATGTCCATAATTCAAGTCTGAACTTCAAATACATGCTCCATTTCACCAAAATGGCTAGAAAATTTATACATGTGTCCTTGGGTGCATGTTTAGGTCCCATGCCAGGAATCGGAACGAATTACAACCGTACCGGCGTCATGGCTCGTCCTCAAACAGTTGGAATCTTGGTTTTTAAATCCACATAAATCCTAAACTCACCACAAAGTTAGCAAAGGTGGCATGGTGTCACGTCATGGCACATATATGTTGTGGTAAAAACATTGTCCAATTTGGGCAAAGCTTTACAAACCTCTTACAAACCGGAGCTTCTCTCGAAGAAGCCTCGTGGTTCCAATAGGGAAACGTGTTCCCCTTGTGGGCGAAACGTAATCACTGCCTTTTTTCGCCTTGTATTTTCTTCTACGGGAAACATGGAACGACAGGATATCCTGCTGAAATCTAAACTTATTCAGGGTTCATTTGGCCTTTTTATACACTAATTGAGTTTCCTAGGCATTTAATGTCCATAATTCAAATCTGAACTTCAAATACATGCTCCAGTTCACCAAAATGGCTAGAAAATTTATACATGTGTCCTTGGGTGCATGTTTAGGTCCCGTGCCAGGAATGGGAACGAATTACAACCGTACCGGCGTCATGGCTCGTCCTCAAACATTTGGAATCTTGGTTTTTAAATCCACATAAATCCTAAACTCACCACAAAGTTATCAAAGGTGGCATGGTGTCACGTCATGGCACATATATGTTGTGGTAAAAACATTGTCCAATTTGGGCCAAGCTTTACAAACCGGAGCTTCTCTCGAAGAAGCCTCGTGGTTCCAATAGGGAAACGTGTTCCCCTTGTGGGCGAAACGTAATCACTGCCTCTTTTCGCCTTGTATTTTCTTCTACGGGCAACATGGAACGACAGGATATCCTGCTGAAATCTAAACTTATTCAGGGTTCATTTGGCCTTTTTATACACTAATTGAGTTTCCTAGGCATTTAATGTCCATAATTCAAATCTGAACTTCAAATACATGCTCCAGTTCACCAAAATGGCTAGAAAATTTATACATGTGTCCTTGGGTGCATGTTTAGGTCCCATGCCAGGAATGGGAACGAATTACAACCGTACCGGCGTCATGGCTCCTCCTCAAACATTTGGAATCTTGGTTTTTAAATCGACATAAATCCTAAACTCACCACAAAGTTATCAAAGGTGGCATGGTGTCACGTCATGGCATATATATGTTGTGGTAAAAACATTGTCCAATTTGGGCCAAGCTTTACAAACCTCTTACAAACCGGAGCTTCTCTCAAAGAAGCCTCGTGGTTCCAATAGGGAAACGTGTTCCCCTTGTGGGCGAAACGTAATCACTGCCTCTTTTCGCCTTGTATTTTCTTCTACGGGCAACATGGAACGACAGGATATCCTGCTGAAATCTAAACTTATTCAGGGTTCATTTGGCCTTTTTATACACTAATTGAGTTTCCTAGGCATTTAATGTCCATAATTCAAATGTAAACTACAAATACATGCTCCAGTTCACCAAAATGGCTAGAAAAATTATACATGTGTCCTTGGGTGCATGTTTAGGTCCCACGCCAGGAATCGGAACGAATTACAACTGTACCGGCGTCCTGGCTCGTCCTCAAACATTGGAATCTCGGTTTTTAAATCCCCATAAATCCAAAACTCACCAAAAAGTCATCAAAGGCGGCATGGTGTCACGTCATGGCACATATATGTCATGGTAAAAACATTGCCAATTTGGGCCAAGCTTTATTACAAACCCTTTACAAACCGGAGCCTGTCGCAAGAACCCCCGTGGTTTCGATAGGGAAATGTGTCCCCTTGTGGGCCAAACGATAATCGCTCCCTCTTCTAGCCTCGTATTTTCTTCTACATGCAACACGGAACAACAGGAGATTCGCGCTGAACTTTGAAATTATTCAGGGTTCGTTTCACCTTTTTATTCATTAATTGAGTTTTCTAGGCATTTAATGTCCATAATTCAAATCCGAACTACAAATACATGCTCCAGTGCACGAAAATGGCTAAAAAAAACATAGATGTGTCCTTGGGGTGCATGTTTAGGTCCAATGGGACGAATGGGAATGAATTCAACCGTCTCGCCGTCCTGGCTTGGCCACAAACATTGCGAATCTCGGTTTTTAAATCTCTGTAAATCCAAAACTCACCAGGAAATCATGAAACTTGGCATGGTGTCACTACATGGTACATATAATTGTCTAATTTGGGCGAAGCTATATTACAAGCCTCTTACAAACCGGAACCTGTCGCAACCCTCGTGGTTCCGGTAGGGAAACATGCCCCTCTTGTGGGCGAAACGATAATCGCTGCCTCTTCTCGCCTTGAACTTTGTTTTCTACAGGCAACATAAAATAACACGAGTGTCGTGCTGAAATTTGAAAATGTTCAGGGTTCGTTTGGTCATTGTATATATTAATTAAGTTTTCTAGGCATTTAATGTAGTGCATAATTCAAATTTGAACTACAAGCACATGCTCTAGTGAAGCAAAATCGGTGGGAAATCATACATGTGTCATTGGGTGCATGTTTAGGTCTGATTTAAGGAATGGGAATGAATTACAAACTTCTCGTCGTCCTAAAACATTGAGAATCTCTGTTTTTAAATCCCAGTAAATCAAAAACTCACCCAAAAACATGAAACTTGGCATGGTTTCATGACATGGCAAATATATGTCGTGGTAAAAAAATTGTCCAGTTTGAGACAAGGCGCACACATTAATAGCCAACGAAGTCCTTTTTGAAACAAATAGCTGACACGTTAATATCCCAAACTGTTGTATTATATGAACCGTGTCAAAATTTAACCATACTCGATGCCGTGCGTGCAGCTGTTTGATTAGATGGGACGAGTGCGAGAAGTCCGCCGTGCAGGCTCGACGGGACGCTTGTGAGCAGTCCGCCGCGCAGGCTCGACGGGACGCATGCATCCTGTCCACCTCGCAGGCTCGACGGGACACGTGCGAGCAGTAGGGCCACCCATCCTCACCGGGAAGCGAGCTCTTTGACCTCCATGCACCAGCCGCCGCCCGCCTCGCTCACAAGTTCTGCATTAATTGTTTAATTAAAGCACTTGGACGGAGGGTGTTTGCTTGTGATCCCATGGCAGCATTTGCTTTGTTCGTGTTTTCAACTCGTATTCCGGATTAATTTAAATTGCTACATAGGGCAACGGACAATACGACGACAAATAAAATGGCAACGGATAATACGACGACAAATTTACAATGGCGCAGATAATAATTGTCTTACATATTCCGGATAATTTAAAATGCCACATGCGGCAAAGCCCGGAAGACACGGGGGCAAGAGAAGAAGGAAATTGCAGACAACGATCTGGGTCGCTACTGTCTCTACTCGTCGATGGATCGCTGGGCGATAACATCCTCCAGCTCCTTCAATTCCTCACGACTTTGCTTGAAAGCAGCCACGGATTCCTCCACCTCTGGCTCACGCTCGATCCGGAGCTTCCTCAAGTCACCCATCAGTTCCTCGACGACCGCTGTCAGCGTCATCACCGAGGCACTACTCTGCTCTTGCAGCATCTTCCAACCGGCGGCCTCCTCCTCCTTCTCAGCGAGCGCCTTGAGGAGCTTCGCATTGTCACCCTGAGTTGCTCGACGAGGTCGGTCGCCTTGTCAACTGAGGCATCGCTAATCTTGAGCCGCTTCATCAAGCCGTCGACCAGCTCCTGCTGCTTAATGACGCCAGCGAGAATGTCGTCGTCGCCGGCAAAGGACTTCAGGAATGCCAGCTCATGGTGATGGCCGATGCAGCGAGTGCGCTTGTGAGAGCCCTCGCATGCCCATAACAGCTCGTTCGAGGGCTCCGCGTCGCACTGGGACATCTCTGCTGCGGCTGCCGCTTCACGGCGGGACCTCTCTAGTTCTTCCGCGGCCTTGGTCTTTGCTACCTGGTTATATGTCCACCTGAAACTCCTCCTACCAGTCATGGCAGAACGACTTGATAGGAAAGACCAGTTTTGTGGGTGATGAGGAGAGGAACTGTGAAGTAATTTTTGAGTGGGTAGTTTTTGTAGCCCGGTGCTAAGTGTGAACACATATTAGCTTGATATGTGTGAACAGATTTGCAATTACTTACTGCGTTGTAATCTGCAATGTGACGAGAAACAAGGTCAAAATTTATTGATGGCAGAAGGTTGACCACGTGGTTGCTCGCCGTTGAGGCGGCCACGGCGCGCTCTGCTCGCGTCTGTCCGCGAGAGTTGCTTGCCATTGAGGAGGCCACGGCGTGCTCCGCGCTGGCGTCCCTGCGCGCCGTTGAGGCAAATTTACAATGGCAACGGTTAATAATTGTCTTACATATTCAGGATAATTTAAAATGCCACATGCGGCAAGGCTCAGAACATAAAATATAGGCTAAAAGGCTGAGCTGGCGGCCTTCCGGCGATGGTCTTCTAGAACTCCATGATCAGCATAGCACCGTTGCGGCCGTTCACTCCAAGTGTCCCGACCCGCCTCCGCCTACGGAGATGCTGGTGCTGGGAGGCTCTTGGGGCTGCTGGGCCTCTGCGAGAAGAGCTTGATAGCATGCAATCACGCGCATGATATCTCCTCGGAACCGCTCCATTTCCATGTCTCTGGCCTGGTAGCAAATTCCGTCCATCACCTGCATCCTCAAGATATCACGTTGGCGATGTTCTACTTTGTCGGACACGTCAACTCCGCCAAGGATGTGCTCTAGCCTGGCCACCACATCATCGGGATCGAGGTTGACATGGCCGCTGCGGGCAATGATGAAGCCGTAGGCTGCCTGTGTCTTGACTGAATCGTAGATGTCTTCTGCCCATTCATTACGGGGCATCAGGCTCTCGATGAGCACTGGTGACAGCGGCTCTTCGAGTGGGTCGTTCATCATGCTGCCGAGCAGCTCTGGATCTTTTGCACGATGGATAGCAAACTGCTCATCACACCTCCTCTGCAATATGTCGATTGTGCGCCCAAGGACTATCACACCGATATCGATGCCGATGGGCCATGGTGCCTGCACCGGCCGATGAAGCTCTTGCTCCCCGACCTGCTCCGGCTCGTTCTCCTCGTCGAAGATGTAACGCAGGTAGGCGTCTATGTCGAAGCTTTAGTCGTTGCCTGGCATGCTTGAAATAACTAATGGTAGATGGGTGAGCACTAGATCTGCGCAGAGTGTCGCAACGGTGCGTTGCCGCCTGGGTTATATGCAGCAAGCCATTAGCTGGTGGTGGGAAACTGATGAGGGAAGAGGCGTGGATTTTACAATTCACCCATGTGGAGCGTGGGAAGACTAAGTGGAGCACACACACAACCCGAATACCGTATCCGGTGCCACGTGTTATTTATCACTCATGAGTACTCGCAGACGCATCGTGTGCGATACTCCTAGCCACCGCAAGCAACTAGTTTGCATTTTCCGAAGTTTTTTGCACACATAGAATTTCACATGAACTAACTGTATTAACCGTCTGTGTTGTAATTTCTCATTGCAAACAGTTCATCCAAGTCGGCTGTTTGCCACGTATCACACACATCTTGTTAAGTTGAAATATTTATGTTGTGTTCCCTAATCGAAAATAGTTCGTCCGACTGAACTGTATGCCGTATATCACACACACCTTGATAGTGCTAACCTTTTCTGTTGCACTCCCAAATAGCAAACAGTTCATCGGAGCGAACTGTATGCCGTTGATATGGCTGCCCATTTCTATTGTTCTGCCTCATTGCAAATAGTTCGAATGGATTAACCGTGTGCCCTGCATCACACACACAACTAAAATCTGAACCGTATTTGATGGCTCTGCCATCGCAAACGTTTTTCACCTTTTGCGATTAATGCATCACACACAGTTTCGTCAATGGGTCTCTGATCGTAGTGTCGCGTTAGCAGCAACCTGCAGTAGTGATGCATCTAGTGTATTAAGTTCATGGAGAAATGGAGTAATGCAATAAGAACGATGACATGATGTAGACAAGATGTATTTATGTAGAAATAGAACCCGCCGTGTTATCCTTAATGGCAACGATACATACGTGTCGGTTCCCCTTCTATCACTGGGATCAAGAACCGTAAGATCCAACCCATCACAAAGCACCTCTTCCCATTGCAAGATAAATAGATCAAGTTGGCCAAACAAAACCCAAATATCGGAGAAGAAATACGAGGCTATAAGCAATCATGCATACAAGAGATCAAAGAAGACTCAAATAACTTTCATGGATAAAAAGATAGATCTGATCATAAACTCAAAGTTCATCGGATCCCAACAAACACACCGCAAAAAGAGTTACATCATATGGATCTCCAAGAGACCATTGTATTGAGAATCAAGAGAGAGAGAGAGAGAGAGAGAGAGAGAGGAAGCCATCTAGCTACTAACTACAGACCCGTAGGTCTACAAAAGACTACTCACGCATCATCGGAGAGGCACCAATGGACATGATGGACCCTTCCGTGATGGTGTCTAGATTGGATCTGGTGGTTCTGGAACTTGCTGCGGCTGGAATTGATTTTCGTCGACTCCCCTAGGGTTTCTGGAATATTGGGGTATTTATAGAGCAAAGAGGCGGTTCGGGAAGCCACCGAGGTGGGCACAACCCACCAGGGCGCGCCTAGGCCTCCAGGCGTGCCCTGGTGTCTTGTGCTCACCTCGAGCTCCCTCTCCGGTACTTCTTTAGCCCACTGGATGTCTTCTGGTCCAAAAAAATCCACAAAAAGTTTCGCCGTGTTTGGAGTCCGTTTGATATTGATTTCCTGCGATGTAAAAAACATGCAGAAAACAGCAACTGGCACTTGGCACTATGTCAATAGGTTAGTACCAAAAAACGATATAAAATGACTATAAAATAATTGTAAAACATCCAAGAATGATGATATAACATCATGGAACAATCAAAAATTATAGATACATTGGATACGTACCATTTCCCATGCAATGTTCCCCAACAGGACCTGCCTCGCTCGGGTAGATCTTCATGAAGTAGGCGATCTCCTTGCCCTTACAAACTTCTTGGTTCAACTCCACAACTTGACAGAGGCTCCCAAGCGACACCTAACCAATCTAGGAGACACCACTCTCCAAAAGGTAATAGATGATGTGTTGATGATGAACTCCTTGCTCTTGTGCTACAAATGATAGTCTCCCCAACACTCAACTCTCTCTCATAGATTTGAATATGGTGGAAAGATGATTTGAGTGGAAAGCAACTTGGGGAAGGCTAGAAATTAAGATTCTTGTAGTAGGATTGGTATATCTTGATCTCAACACATGATTAGGTGGTTCTCTCTCAGAAAATGTGTGCTGGAAGTGTAGGCATGTTATGATGGCTCTCTCACATATGGAGATGGGGGTGGAGGGGTATATAGAGCCTCCACACAAAATCCAACCATTACACACATTTGACAAAACTCGGTGAGACCGAATAGCTAAACTCGATCTGACTGATTAGTTCAAAATGTGGACGTTAGGAATCTCGGTGGGACCGACTGGAACAACTTGGTGTGACCGATGTGCTAGGGCTTTAGGGCAAACATCAACTCGGTGGTGCCGATTGCATCAACTCGGTGAGACCAAAGTGAAGCAATAAGCAACATAGTGAATGTCAAGCCAACTCGGTGGGACCGATTGCATAACTCGGTGAGACTGAAATAAATGCAACAAGTCATAGAGCATTGGCAAGTCCATCTCGGTGAGACCGAGACCCATATCAGTGTGACCGGACTGTTAGGGTTTCTGGCTATGGCTATGTCATATGAACTCAGCGGCGCCGGATAGAAAGAATCGATGGGGCCGAGTTGGAGTTTAGGGTTTTGACATATTTGGAATGAGAAAGTGGTTGAGGGCTTTGGAGCAATATCACTAAGCATTTGAGCAAGCAAGCCATTAAGCAACACCTCATCCACTTTTAATAGTATTGGCTTTCCTATGGACTCAATGTGATCTTGGATCACTAAAACAAAGATGAAAAGTCTTGAGCTTTAGCCAATGCATGTCCTTGATACCTTGAAGGGGTTCCACATCCTCTTGTCCTTTCCGCGCCACTGTTGAACTTGTCTGAAATACACTAGCTAAAAACATTAGTCCAATAGGAGATATGTTGATATTAATTACCAAAATCACCCAGGGAGCACTTGTGCTTTCAATCTCCCCCTTTTTGATAATTGATGACAGCATGCATCAAAGCTTTATGTAAATGATATGACAACTAGTAAGTAAAGCTTTGGAGGAACATGTAACATGCATAAGCTCCCCCTACATGTATGTAGTCATGTGAAGATAGAATATACTAACATCTAAATGCATAACATGACAGGATAAGCAGGGAATTACATGTATCTTGGCTATATGCATCAGAGCAAAATATATGATTGAGAAAATGTACCTCCATGTTTATGAATCCCTCTTGCAATCAATATGTACAACAGCAAGAGATCATCATGCACATAAGTGCGATGCATATACTTACCTTGTGGTCTTAGGCTGACTTTTGAAGGAGTAGACTTGAGAAAATAGGGTTAGATAACACAAAAACACTCCAAATAGGGTTAAAGATCCACAAGAATATCAAGACTAGGATGACATGTAATGGGTGAGTACTACAAGTAGATATAGACATGTCCCCAAAGATTTATAGATTTGCAATAAGTTCCAAAGATTTTTCTCCCCTTAGTCATGGATTCTTTCACCCAGAATCTGATATAGGATAATGGGAGAAGGTTGGGTGAGATAAAATCAGAGCAAAATAGGGTAAGAGCAAATAAATCAGAGCAACAAGAAGTTTCAATAGCAATAGCTAGAATCAAACATACTGAAATGTCTTTCCCCTCTTGAAGACATGTGACTTCTCTCCTCTTTTGCCAACAAGCCTTTGTAGAAGAGCTTAGATGTGCTCATTTGATAAGCTTTGATGTGCTCCCTCTCCCCCTTGGACATCAATTTCCAAGAAGGGTACTTCTGGAGCATGAGCCAAGTAGGTGTGGTCCTTGAGAGTCATTACAAAGCAGTAGGTAGTTTATGATGATGATAGATGACAGAATCATTAAGTGGAGCTGAAGAGAATAGGCAGTAAGACATGGTAAAAGGTTTTCTCAGAGTTGAAATTGGTGACGCCGATATGGTTTCATCG
Organism: Triticum aestivum; assembly: GCF_018294505.1. NCBI lineage: Eukaryota > Viridiplantae > Streptophyta > Magnoliopsida > Poales > Poaceae > Triticum > Triticum aestivum. The sequence goes on along the minus strand of NC_057814.1, from coordinate 226,750,105 downwards.
GTGAGTCCGGGATGACAGAGTCACAGAAAGTGCTTATCGGTTAGACTGCGCTAGTCCGTGTCGGTTGTACCGATGACATATTGATACGTCTCCAATGTATCTATAATTTATGAAGTATTCATGTTGTTACTTTAGCATTCTTGGATGTTTTACAATCATTTTATAGCAACTTTATATCATTTTTTGGAACTAACCTATTGACCCAGTGCCCAGTGCCAGTTGCTATTTTTTTGCTTGTTTTTACATCACAGGAAATCAATATCAAACGGAGTCCAAACACCACGAAACTTCTTGGAGACTTTTTTGAACCCAATGGGTCAGAGTTGTACCTGGGGGGTGCCCCGAGGGGGGCACAACCAACAAGGGGCGCCGGGGCTCCCTGGCGCGCCCAGGTAGGTTGTGCCCACCTCGGTGGCCTCCCGCACCCCCTCTTTGCACTATTAATTCCAAAATGTTCCAAAACCCTTCGGGGTTAACCTAGATCAGAAGTTCTGCCGCCGCAAGCCTCTGTAGCCACCGAAAACCAATCGGGAGCCCATTCCGACACCCTGCCGGAGGGGGGAATCATCTCCGGTGCCCATCTTCATCATTCCAGCGGCCACCACGATGAGGAGGGAGTAGTCCACCCTCGGGGCTGAGGGTTTGTACTAGTAGCTATGTGTTTAATCTCTCTCTCTCGTGATCAATATCATGGGCTTTGTTAATATAGATGGATCATATGATGTTTCTCCCCTCTATACTCTTGTTGTGATGAATTGAATCTTTACCCTTTGAAGTTTTGTCTTGTCGGATTGAATATTCAGATTTGAGAACACATGATGTATGTCTTGCGGTATGAATACTTGAGGTGACAATGAGGTATCGTATTGATTCACATGATATATGTTATGGCACTCAATTTTCGGATTCCCGAGGTGACGTTGGGGTAATCTATGCATAGGGGCTGATGCATGTTTTCATTATCTTTTCTCCGATAGAAACTTTGGGGTCCCTTTGTAGTTCTTTGTGTGGATTGAGTATTATGAATATGAATTTGCCTTGGTGTTATTTTAGTATGAACTCTTGGTTAGATCAATCGGAAAGAATAGCTTGTGTTATTTTAGTACGAACTCTAGGATAGATCGAACGGAAAGAATAGCTTTGAGGTAATTCCGTACCCTACAAACAATTTCTATCTTTTGTTCTCCGCTAATAGGAACTCGGGAGTGATTCTTTATTGCACTTTGAGGGATAATCATATGATCCAACTAAACTATGTTAGCACTGTTGAGAGATTGCACTAGCGAAAGTACGGACCCTAGGCCTTGTTTTTAAGCATTGCCATACTGTTTTTGTGACCGTTTATTATTTGCTACCTTGCTGTTTTTATTTATTCAGATTATAAAAATATATTTCTACCATCAATATTACACTTTTATCACCATCTCTTCGCCGAACTAGTGCACCTATACAATTTGCCATTGTATTGGGTGTGTTGGGGACACAAGAGATTTCTTGTATTTGGTTGCAGGGTCGTTTGAGAGAGGCCATCTTCATCCGACACCTCTCACGGATTGATAAACCTTAGGTCATCCATTTGAGGGAAAATTGCTACTGTCCTACAAAACTCTGCGCTTGGAGGCCCAACACGTGTCTACAAGAATAAAGTTGCCTAGTAGACATCACATATATACAAGGAATCCTTGTATTTTGGTCAGGCCGATAGGTTTGGATCGGAGGGACCGAATTCAACTTAGAGTAAAGATTTTGTCAACTCACCTAACCTAGCAAATGAAATCTCACAAGGATTTGCAAGGAATTAATAGAAAGATTTGCAATGAATTAACCAACAGAAGTCACAGAGAAAAGAAACATAAAACGATAAGAAGAGATCTAGATGAAGTTTCTTTTGTTTTTTTGTTTAGAGGGAGACATAAAAACAAGAAAATCAAACAAATGGAAAAATCAACTAGGGAAAAGAACACTAGAGAACTTCATCTCTAGAGATGGTCGGTGACAAATTCACCTATGTTAGAGTATAATGACTAAGGAGTCATGTGATAGCACTTGATCGTAGGTCATACTCATCGTTAAGCTCAAAATGGGGTTACCATTTTTCATTTAAGCATTTTGATGTATTCACATCTTGTTGAGTTGCTTGAGCTCATGACTTGGAGCAAAGCTTCTCTAAGATGGAATGACATACCTTGGGTTGTGGTGTTGATCTTGATCCAGTAGTCGAACTTGTGTTGGATGCTCAAGGTTGATGTTGTCCATCAAGAGTTGGGAGCACCACTAGTAGTTTGAGTTCATCTTCCTACATGGGTTAGTCTTGCAAGGAAAAGCACTTGTGTATCCAAAATGACAAACATGAGACTTGATACCAATTGAAATTTGATATATTGAAATAGTCAAAGGATATGTTGAGTGAGTTCATGTTTCCTTGAATTAGACAATCAAATCATGGGAACTTGGTGATGTAAAAGTTACTCAAAATGTAAGTGATTTGCAATATCATAGATTTGGGCTCATCCAAGTACCTACATGGGTTAGATAACATGACAGGGTACAAGTATAGATCCAAGACATATGATCATCATCATCATCATAAGAGAAATATCAAGGATTAGTCACAAAAGGCTCACGCCTTGCATGTATCCAAATGGATTTTCTACTCCAAGTTTGAGGCATCAATGATATTCAATTCACCTCTCAAACGGTAAAATACTTTCTCATCAAGAGGTTTGGTGAATATATCCGCCAATTGCTTATTGTTGCGAACATGCTTAAGATTGATGTCTCCTTTAGCAACATGATCCCGAATGAAATGATGACAAACTTCAATGTGCTTAGTTCAAGAATGTTGCACAGGATTGTGAGCAATCTTAATGGCACTTTCATTGTCACAAAGCAATGGAACATGTTTCACATGTATCCCATAATCTTTATGGGTTTGGGTCATCCAAAGTAACTAAGCAAAATATGATCGATCCGGCGGCAATGTATTCAGCTTCAGCAGTGGATAAGGATACCGAGTTTTGTTTCTTGGAGGACCAAGACACAAGGGATCTACCAAGAAATTGACAAGTACCCGAAGTAGACTTTCTATCAACCTTTTCACAGTCCAAATCGAAGTAGCCAACAAGATCAAGAGACGACCTCTTAGGATATTGATATGTATCTGTCGTGTCTACTTTTCCTAATGCTGTTCCTCTTGTTTTGGACCCTAATTTGCATGATTTGAATGAAACTAACCCGGACTGACACTGTTTTCAACAGAACTACCATGGTGTTGTTTTTGTGCAGAAATAGAAGTTCTCGGATTGGAACGAAACTTTGCGAGGATTTTCTATACAATAAAAGATAATTTTTGGAGCCAAGAACCACCGGAGGGGGCACCTGGGAGGCGCCTGTCGGCATTCTGGGAATGGGGGTCCACAGACTTGCCTGCCTGCGGCCCACGGCGTGGCTCCACCAGCGGCCTGGTACGGCCTGTCTTCACCAGCAAACACTCAAGACCCTCACGAGGGGCCAAGCCTCGCGAGGCAGATGACACAAGACCTTCTCAGGGGCAGCCTCCCTAGGCTGGCTCGCGAGGAGCGGGGAGATCAAGGAAAGGGGCACCTCGCGAGGTTCCCGTGACGTGAGCCATGAAGACCAAGGTCAGGCAGGCGCCAGCGGGTGCAGAGTACCCGTTGCCTCTTTGGTGCTAAAGGGGCAAGCGCAGGCGAGGAGTCCCGAGGCGTCAGGCAAAGGTTTCCATATCGGTGCAACGAGACCAAGACCAGCAGGACGACAGGACGGAGGTCATCGTGGAGCCCACGACGGCGTCACTACCAGAGCCTTTGGCATGCGAAGACCACATTTTGTCAGGATAGCTTGTACTAGATGCCCCCCTTCAAATTGGCCGTTGTGGGATCCCTTCCCGCCTAACATTTGGGGAGAGGACCCGGGCCTCTATAAATAGGACTAGCCACAACCTTGGCAAGGGACGGATCATTCGGATCACCCTCAACCACATAAGATCACCGAGCTCAAGATCACCTCTCCTCAGGAGGCTGTTCTTCCCTTGTAATTGTTCATCCAAGCCTACAAGGAAATCCACCACACCACACTGGAGTAGGGTATTACACCACATCGGTGGCCCGAACCAGTATAAACTCTTGTGTCCCCTGTTCTTCGAGTTCGATGTGCTGAGCTTTGAGATCGTGGTGAGTGAGAGAGCTAGGGGCAGGGAGAGATCTTCGTGCGCACCCCAGTGTTCGAACCTGGAGGGTTTTGCCGGAACCCAAAATCCGACATTTGGCGCGCCAGGTAGGGGTGTGTTGAAGCTTTCCATCCGTCGATCCATGCTCTGCTGCTCCACCACGTCCATGGCAGACGCACGTCGAGCCCGCGCCGAGCGTCGGGCCGCCCGTGTCGCTCAGACAGCCCCTGTCGGCGGGCCTCCCCGTCGTTCTCCATCACCCGCCGCCACCAGCTCGGCGGGAAACAAGTAGCAAGCATCTTCGCTGCACCCCTCGGTGCGGCGGGACGGCCGCACCGCCACTCCATCGCTGACTCTGGCCAGCTCATCGTCTCACGCTCGTCCGCGCCCACGGAGGCGCAGGCCGCGCTGCTCATGGCATACGAGCTCCTGCGCTACCGCCCGGTTGACAACCTCTACGAGGACTGGTTGGACCGCATCGCCGAGCTCTTCAGCACTGCTGGGGGCTCTCCCGCACCGTCTCTCTCGCTGCCTCGCCCTCCGCCAGCTACGGGCGACGTAGCCCATGGAGCGCCTCCGCCACCTCCGCACCAAGACGGTGCCTTGGCTCCAAGGCGCGCGGCCCCCGGCGTGACCCGCCGCGCCGGGCGCCCGCGCATGAAGAAATATGCTACCAGGAGATTCCCAGACCCAGAGAAGACGCTCCCGCGCTCCCGGCGCCACCATGTCAATACCGCGTGCGGCCTGCAGCAGCAGTACGTGGGCACCAAGACCAAGCTCCCCCTCCGCGGCGGGCCCCGGTGGCTATTGCAGGCTGCCGTGCGTTCACCCCGGAGCTGCGTAGCGTCGTTTGGCCAGGCAAGTTCAAGCCGGACCTGCCTCTGCGCTACGACGACACCCCGACCCTGCAGAGTTCCTGCAGCTCTATGAGCTGAGCATTGAGGCGGCCAACGGCGACGAGAAAGTCATGGCGAACTGGTTTCCCATGGCTCTCAAAGATGGTGCTCGCTCGTGGCTCGTGAACCTGCCCCCAGGTTCGATCTCCTCCTGGGGTGAGATGCACGACCGCTTCGTCGCCAACTTCTAGGGCACTTGCGACCACCCGCTGGCCGCGGGTGACCTACGCCACATCAAGCAGCAGCCAGGGGAGACCCTGCAGAAATACATCCAAGATCCCCAAGGTGACGGACGAGGCCATCATCTCAGCGTTTTCCGATGGCGTCCGCGACGTCAAGATGAAGGAGGAGCTTGCTGTCCACGAAGAGCTATGCACGGCTCTGGAGATGTTCAACATGGCGACCAAGTGTGCAAGAGCTGAGGAGGGCGCCTTTCCCTCCTCGAGCTTGATACGTCTCCAACGTATCTATAATTTTTGATTGCTCCATGCTATATTATCTACTGTTTTGGACATTATTGGGCTTTATTATTCATTTTTATATTATTTTTGGGACTAACCTATTAACCGGAGGCCCAGCCCAGAATTGTTGTTTTTTTGCCTATTTCAGAGTTTCGCAGAAAAGGAATATCAAACGGAGTCCCAACGGAATGAAACCTTCGGGAACGTGATTTTTAGGAAGAATATGATCCAGGAGACTTGGACCCTACGTCAAGAAACAAAAGAGGAGGCCATGAGGTAGGGGGCACGCTACCCCCAGGGCGTGCCCTCCACCCTCGTGGGCCCCCTGTTGCTCCACCGACGTACTCCTTCCTCCTAAATATACCTACGTACCCCCAAACGATCAGATATGGAGCCAAAAACCTAATTCCACCGCCGCAACCTTCTGTACCCACGAGATCCCATCTTGGGGCCTGTTCCGGAGCTCCGCCGCAGGGGGCATCGATCACGGAGGGCTTCTACATCATCACTATAGCCCCTCCGATGAAGTGTGAGTAGTTTACCTCAGACCTTCGGGTCCATAGTTAGTAGCTAGATGGCTTCTTCTCTCTTTTTGGATCTCAATACAATGTTCTCCCCCTCTCTCGTGGAGATCTATTTGATGTAATCTTCTTTTGCAGTGTGTTTGTTGAGACCGATGAATTGTGGGTTTATGATGAAGTTTAACTATGAACAATATTTGAATCTTCTGAATTCTTTTATGTATGATTGGTTATCTTTGCAAGTCTCTTTGAATTATCAGTTTGGTTTGGCCTACTAGATTGATCTTTCTTGCAATGGGAGAAGTGCTTAGCTTTGGGTTCAATCTTGCGGTGTCCTTTCCCAGTGACAGTAGGGGCAGCAAGGCACGTATTGTATTGTTGCCATCGAGGATAACAAGATGGGGTTTTTATCATATTGCATGAATTTATCCCTCTACATCATGTCATCTTGCTTAAGGCGTTACTCTGTTTTCATGAACTTAATACTCTAGATGCATGCTGGATAGCGGTCGATGAGTGGAGTAATAGTAGTAGATGCAGGCAGGAGTCGGTCTACTTGTCTCGGACGTGATGCCTATATACATGATCATACCTAGATATTCTCATAACTATGCTCAATTCTGTCAATTGCTCAACAGTAATTCGTTCACCCACCGTAAAATACTTATGCTCTTGAGAGAAGCCACTAGTGAAACCTATGGCCCCCGGGTCTATCTTCATCATATTAATCTTCCAACACTTAGTTATTTCCATTGCTTTTTACTTTGCTTTTATTTTACTTTTCTTCTTTATCACAAAAATACCAAAAATATTATCCTATCATATCTATCAGATCTTACTCTCGTAAGTGGCCGTGAAGGGATTGACAACCCCTTATCGCGTTGGTTGCGAGGATTTATTTGTTTTGTGTAGGTGCGAGGGACTCGCGCGTAGCCTCCTACTGGATTGATACCTTGGTTCTCAAAAACTGAGGGAAATACTTACGCTACTTTGCTGCATCACCCTTTCCTCTTCAAGAGAAAACCAACACGGTGCTCAAGAGGTAGCAAGAAGGATTTCTGGCGCCGTTGCCGAGGAGATCTACGCAAACGTCAACATACCAAGTACCCATCACAATCCCCTATCTCCCGCATTACATTATTTGCCATTTGCCTCTCGTTTTCCTCTCCCCCACTTCACCCTTGCCGTTTTATTCACCCTCTCTTTTCCGTTTGCCTTTTTTCGCTTGCTTTTTGTTTGCTCATGTGTTGGATTGCTTGTTTGTCACGATGGCTCAAGATAACACCAAATTATGTGACTTTTCCAATACCAACAATAATGATTTCCTTAGCACTCCGATTGCTCCTCTTACCAATACTAAATCTTGTGAAATCAATGCTGCTTTGTTGAATCTTGTCATGAAAGATCAATTCGCCGGCCTTCCTAGTGAAGATGCCACTACTCATCTAAATAGCTTCGTTGATTTATGTGATATGCAAAAGAAGAAAGATGTTGACAATGATATTGTTAAATTGAAGTTATTTCCTTTTTCGCTTAGAGATCGTGCTAAAGCTTTGTTTTCGTCTTTGCCTAAAAATAGTATTGATTCTTGGAACAAGTGCAAATATGCTTTTATCTCTAAGTATTTTCCTCCCGCTAAGATCATCTCTCTTAGAAACGATATTATGAATTTTAAGCAACTTGATCATGAACATGTTGCACAAGCTTGGGAGAGGATGAAATAAATGATACGTAATTGCCCTACACATGGTTTGAATTTGTGGATGATTATACAAAATTTTATGCCGGATTGAATTTTGCTTCTAGAAATCTATTAGACTCAGCCGCGGGAGGCACTTTTATGGAAATCACTTTAGGAGAAGCTACTAAACTCCTAGATAATATTATGGTTAATTATTCTCAATGGCACACTGAAAGATCTACTAATAAAAAAGTGCATGCGATAGAAGAAATTAATGTTTTGAGTGGAAAGATGGATGAACTTATGAAATTATTTGCTACTAAGAGTGTTTCTTCTGATCCTAATGATATGCCTTTGTCTACTTTGATTGAGAATAATAATGAATCTATGGATGTGAATTTTGTTGGTAGGAATAATTTTGGTAACAACGCGTATAGAGGAAACTTTAATCCTAGGCCTTATCCTAGTAATTCCTCTAATAATTATGGTAATTCCTACAACAACTCTTATGGAAATTTTAATAAGATGCCCTCTGAATTTGAGACTAGTGTTAAAGAGTTTATGAATTCACAAAAGAATTTCAATGCTTTGCTTGAAGAGAAATTGCTTAAAGTTGATGAATTGGCTAGGAACGTTGATAGAATTTCTCTTGATGTTGATTCTTTAAAGCTTAGATCTATTCCTCCTAAGCATGATATCAATGAGTCTCTCAAAGCCATAAGAATTTCCATTGATGAATGCAAAGAAAGAACCGCTAGGATGCGTGCTAAGAAAGATTGCTTTATGAAAGCGTGTTCTTCAAATTTCTATGAAAATAAAGATGAAGATCTAAACGTTATTGATGTGTCCCCTATTAAATCTTTGTTTTGCAATATGAATCTTGATAATGATGGGACTGAATATGATCCACCTTTACCTAGAAGGCGTTCCAAAAATTCGGAGTTTTTAGATCTTGATGCTAAAATTGATAAAAGTGGGATTGAAGAAATCAAAACCCTAGATGCTAATAAACCCACTATTTTGGATTCCAAGGAATTTAATTATGATAATTGCTCTTTGATAGATTGTATTTCCTTGTTGCAATCCGTGCTAAATTCTCCTCATGCTTATAGTCAAAATAAAGCGTTTACTACACATATCGTTGATGCCTTGATGCAATCTTATGAAGAAAAACTTGAGTTGGAAGTTTCTATCCCTAGAAAATTTATGATGAGTGGGAACCTACTATTAAAATTAAGATTAAGGACCGCGAGTTCTATGCTTTATGTGATTTCGGTGCTAGTGTTTCCACTATTCCCAAAACTTTGTGCGATTTGCTAGATTTCCGTGATTTTGATGATTGCTCTCTAAACTTGCACCTTGCGGATTCCACTATTAAGAAACCTATGGGAAGAATTAATGATGTTCTTATTGTTGCAAATAGGAACTATGTGCCCGTAGATTTTATTGTTCTCGATATAGATTGCAATCCTTCATGTCCTATTATTCTTGGTAGACCTTTCCTTAGAACGATTGGTGCAATTATTGATATGAAGGAAGGGAATATTAGATTCCAATTTCCATTAAAGAAAGGCATGGAACACTTCCCTAGGAAGAAAATAAAATTACCATATGAATCTATCATGAGAGCCACTTATGGATTGCCTACCAAAGATGGCAATACCTAGATCTATCCTTGCTTTTATGCCTAGCTAGGGGCGTTAAACGATAGCGCTTGTTGGGAGGCAACCCAATTTTATTTTTAGTTTTTTGTTTTTTATTTCTGTTTAGGAATAAATATTTGTTCTAGCCTCTGGTTAGATGTGTTTTTATGTTTTAATTAGTGTTTGTGCCAAGTTAAACCTATAGGATCTTCTTGGATGATAGTTATTTGATCTTGCTGTAATTTCCAGAAACTTTCTGTTCATGAAAATAATTGTTAAAAATCACCAGAACGTGATAAAATAGTGATTCCAATTGAAATAAACAAATTTTCTAGGTCGTCCTATTTTGGCCGATTTTTTGGAGTTCCAGAAGTTTGCGTTAGTTACAGATTACTACATACTGTTCTGTTTTTGACATATTCTGTTTTTCGTGTGTTGTTTGCTTATTTTGATGAATCTATGGCTAGTAAAATAGTTTATAAACCGTAGAGAAGTTGGAATACAGTAGGTTTAGCACCAATATAAATAAAGAATGAGTTCATTACAGTAACTTGGAGTGGTCTTTTGTTTTCTTTCGCTGACGGAGCTCACGAGATTTTCTGTTGAGTTTTGTGTTGTGAAGTTTTCAAGTTTTGGGTGAAAAAGATTTGATGGATTATGGAACAAGGAGTGGCAAGAGCCTAAGCTTGGGGATGCCCATGTCACACCCAAGATAATCTAAGGACACCATAAAGCCAAAGCTTGGGGATGCCCCGGAAGGCATCCCCTCTTTCGTCTACTTCCATCGGTAACTTTACTTGGAGCTATATTTTTATTCACCACATGATATGTGTTTTGCTTGGAGCGTCTTGTATGATTTGAGTCTTTGCTTTTTAGTTTACCACAATCATCCTTGCTGTACACACCTTTTGAGAGAGCCATACATGATTTGGAATTTGTTAGAATACTCTATGTGCTTCGCTTATATCTTTTGAGTTATATAGTTTTGCTCTAGTACTTCACTTATATCTTTTAGAGCACGGTGGTGGATTTGTTTTATAGAAACTATTGATCTCTCATGCTTCACTTAGATTATTTTGAGAGTCTTAAATAGCATGGTAATTTGCTTAAATAATCCTAATATGCTTGGTATTCAAGATTAGTAAAAACTTTCTTATGAGTGTGTTGAATACTAAGAAAATTTTGATGCTTGATAATTGTTTTGAGATATAAAGATGGTGATATTAGATTCATGCTAGTTGAGTAGTTGTGAATTTGATAAATACTTGCGTTAAAGTTTGTGATTCCCGTAGCATGCACGTATGGTGAACCGTTATGTGATGAAGTCGGAGCATGATTTATTTATTGACTGTCTTTCTTATGAGTGGCGGTCGGGGACGAGCGATGGTCTTTTCCTACCAATCTATCCCCCTAGGAGCATGCGCGTAATACTTTTCTTTGATAACTTGTAGATTTTTGCAATAAGTATATGAGTTCTTTATGACTAATGTTGAGTCCATGGATTATACGCACTTTCTTCCTTCCACCATTGCTAGTCTCTCTAATACCGCGCACTTTTCGCCGGTATCATACACCCACCATAAACCTTCCTCAAAACAGCCACCATACCTACCTATCATGGCATTTCCATAGTCATTCCGAGATATATTGCCATGCAACTTTCCACCGTTCCGTTTATTATGATGCGCTCCATCATTGTCATATTGCTTAGCATGATCATGTAGTTGACATCGTATTTGTGGCAAAGCCACCGTTCATAATTCTTTCATACATGTCACTCTTGATTCATTGCATATCCCGGCACACCGCTGGAGGTATTCATATAGAGTCATATTTTGTTCTAAGTATCGAGTTGTAATTGTTGAGTTGTAAGAAAATAAAAGTGTGATGATCTTCATTTTTAGAGCATTGTCCCAAGTGCGGAAAAGGATGATGGAGACTATGATTCCCCCACAAGTCGGGACGAGACTCCGGACGAAAAATAAAATAAAAATAAAAAAGAGGCCATAGAAAAAAAGAGAAAGGCCCAAATAAAAAAATGAGAGAAAAAGAGAGAAGGGACAATGTTACTATCCTTTTACCACACTTGTGCTTCAAAGTAGCACCATGATCTTCATGATAGAGAGTCTCCTCATTTATCACTTTCATATACTAGTGGGAATTTTTCATTATAGAACTTGGCTTGTATATTCCAATGATGGGCTTCCTCAAAATGCCCTAGGTCTTCGTGAGCATGCGAGTTGGATGCACACCCACTTAGTTTCTTTTGTTGAGCTTTCATATAATTATAGCTCTAGTGCATCCGTTGCATGGCAATCCCTACTCACTCACATTGATATCTATTGATGGGCCTCTCCATAGCCCGTTGATACGCCTAGTTGATGTGAGACTATCTTCTCCCTTTTTGTCTTCTCCACAACCACCATTCTATTCCACATATAGTGCTATGTCCATGGCTCACGCTCATGTATTGCGTGAAGATTGAAAAAGTTTGAGAACGTCAAAAGTATGAAACAATTGCTTGGCTTGTCATCGGGGTTGTGCATGATTTAAATACTTTGTGTGGTGAAGATAGAGCATAGCCAGACTATATGATTTTGTAGGGATAACTTTCTTTGGCCATGTTATTTTGAGAAGACATAATTGCTTTGTTAGTATGCTTGAAGTATTATTATTTTTATGTCAATATTAAACTTTTGTCTTGAATCTTTCGGATCTGAATATTCATACCACAATTAAGAAGAATTACATTGAAATTATGCCAAGTAGCACTCCGCATCAAAAATTCTGTTTTTATCATTTACCTACTCGAGGACGAGCAGGAATTAAGCTTGGGGATGCTTGATACGTCTCCAACGTATCTATAATTTTTGATTGCTCCATGCTATATTATCTACTGTTTTGGACATTATTGGGCTTTATTATTCACTTTTATATTATTTTTGGGACTAACCTATTAACCGGAGGGCCAGCCCAGAATTGCTGTTTTTTGCCTATTTCAGAGTTTCGCAGAAAAGGAATATCAAACGGAGTCCAAACGGAATGAAACCTTCGGGAACGTGATTTTTAGGAAGAATATGATCCAGGAGACTTGGACCCTACGTCAAGAAACAAAAGAGGAGGCCACGAGGTAGGGGGCGCGCCCTCCACCCTCGTGGGCCCCCTGTTGCTCCACCGACGTACTCCTTCCTCCTATATATACCTACGTACCCCCAAACGATCAGATACGGAGCCAAAAACCTAATTCCACCGCCGCAACCTTCTGTACCCACGAGATCCCATCTCGGGGCCTGTTCCGGAGCTCCGCCGGAGGGGGCATCGATCACGGAGGGCTTCTACATCATCACCATAGCCCCTCCGATGAAGTGTGAGTAGTTTACCTCAGACCTTCGGGTCCATAGTTAGTAGCTAGATGGCTTCTTCTCTCTTTTTTGATCTCAATACAATGTTCTCCCCCTCTCTCGTGGAGATCTATTCAATGTAATCTTCTTTTGCGGTGTGTTTGTTGAGACCGATGAATTGTGGGTTTATGATCAAGTTTATCTATGAACAATATTTGAATCTTCTGAATTCTTTTATGTATGATTGGTTATCTTTGCAAGTCTCTTCGAATTATCAGTTTGGTTTGGCCTACTAGATTGATCTTTCTTGCAATGGGAGAAGTGCTTAGCTTTGGGTTCAATCTTGCGGTGTCCTTTTCCAGTGACAATAGGGGCAGCAAAGCACGTATTGTATTGTTGCCATCGAGGATAACAAGATGGGGTTTTTATCATATTGCATGAATTTATCCCTCTACATCATGTCATCTTGCTTAAGGCGTTACTTTGTTTTCATGAACTTAATACTCTAGATGCATGCTGGATAGCGGTCGATGAGTGGAGTAATAGTAGTAGATGCAGGCAGGAGTCGGTCTACTTGTCTCGGACGTGATGCCTATATACATGATCATACCTAGATATTCTCATAACTATGCTCAATTCTGTCAATTGCTCAACAGTAATTCATTCACCCACCGTAAAATACTTATACTCTTGAGAGAAGCCACTAGTGAAACCTATGGCCCCCGGTCTATCTTCATCATATTAATCTTCCAACACTTAGTTATTTCCTTTGCTTTTATTTTACTTTGCTTCTTTATCACAAAAATACCAAAAATATTATCCTATCATATCTATCAGATCTCACTCTCGTAAGTGACCCTGAAGGGATTGACAACCCCTTATCGCGTTGGTTGCGAGGATTTATTTGTTTTGTGTAGGTGCGAGGGACTCGCGCGTAGCCTCCTACTGGATTGATACCTAGGTTCTCAAAAACTGAGGTAAATACTTACGCTACTTTGCTGCATCACCCTTTCCTCTTCAAGGGAAAACCAATGCAGTGCTCAAGAGGTAGCAGAGCTCCCTGCTACCGACCCAGAGGAGAAGAAAGCCAAGGCCAAGGACGTCAAGTGCAAGGGGGTGGCCGTGCTCGCGGCGGAGCCAGATACAAAGCGCGGCCGGGACCTCCCCGAGTCGTCCAAGAGCAGCCGTCCATTCTGCGCCTTCCACAACGTACACAACCACAACACCAATGACTGCCAAGAGCTCAGGGCCATTCGAGATGGACACTTTGGTCGACACCCCAAACGCAACGACCGGGGATACGGTCGAGGAGGAGGACGAAGTGGAGGACACTGGGACGACCGCGGCCCCCGTCAGGAGTGGCGCGACCAGCCTCGTGGGGAGCATCCTCAGGGCTGGCCTACCTCCGCCGCCGCCGCCAAGAAGAAACGATGACCACCATCAGGACGAGGGGGCTGGGGGATTCCAGGAGCCGTGCGCCATCGCTTGCATCTTGGGCGGCGCTCAGGCCCCAGCTTCCCAGTGCATCTTGAAGCAGTTTGCTCGCGAGGTGAACGCAGCCCTTCCCATGCTTGAGGCCACGCGCCCGCTCAGGTAGTCCAAGTGCGCCATCACCTTCAGTTCATTAGATCAACTCAAGTGCGCGGCCACTCCTCGCGCCCTCCCGATGCTTTGCTCGCCAGTCATCAGCAACGTCGAAGTCACCAAGACCCTCATCGACGGCAGCGCAGGGCTCAATGTCCTGTCCGTCGAGACATTCGACAGCCTCCAAGTGTCATACGATCAGCTACAGCCTACCAAGCCCTTCTTAGGAGTGACCGGTGGCTCTACCACCCCGATAGGGCAGGTCCGTCTCCCTGTCACATTCGGTCAGCGCGACAACTACCATACCGAGCTCATCGACTTCGACGTCACCCACATCCGCCTCCCGTACAACACCATCCTTGGGTATCCAGTGTTGGCCAAATTCATGGCGGTGACCCACCATGGCTACAACGTCCTCAAGATGCCAGGGAGTGGCGGCATCATCACGGTTCCGTGTGAAGAAAGAGATGCGGTGTGCTTCCTTGAGCGCGCCTTCCAAGCCGCAGCGATTGACGACCCCGACGACCGAGGCACCCTGTACCCTCCTGAGGCCATCCCCAAGAAGAAAAAGCAGCTACACCACCTAGCGCCTCAGGGAAGTGGTGCCTCCACTGGTACCACTTCGCGATCTGCGCCCACCGCCGGGGCGCCTCCCTGTCTCGCATAGGAAGGTGCGCCCGGCGCCCTACTCAGGCTGGGCTCGGGGGCTCTCTTCTGGAGGGCCTCAGACCTAGCCAACATCACGAGGAAGGCGCTCGGGCACCACATGGAGGCATACTTTGCGGCATGTTTCCCTCAAGAGGGCACTAGGCGAGGAGCGCCCGGTGCTCAGGAGTTCATCGTCAAGGCACCCAGGAGCTTCAAGAAGCAAGGATCATGTGCGGCGACCGCCGCCCACCTGGCGCAGCTCCCCATCCTGGCGAGGACGGTAGGTTGCGCGTCTGCATCGACATTCCAGGGCTCAACAGAGCCGCAACTCAGGAGCGCTTTTGGCCTTCGCGCGTCGGGTGGTGCGAGGGTCCACCTCCCAGCCACGTCCGCATGCCATTTGGCTTGCCGAACGTGGCGGCCGCCTACCAGCGTCATCTACGGAGCATCTTGGCGTCTCAGGAGGCCAGGCATCACGCAGTCCTGGGGGAAATGGAGACGGTCCTCAAGGAACCGCCCGAGCGCCCAGAGCCTCCAGAGGCTCAGGGCCCTGGAGGCTCATGAGGAGTGACTCCTTCATCGCGCGTCTTCGGCTACCCCAACACTCCTTCGACAACTGACCGAGGTGACATTTTCCAAGTTTATTCAGCTGGGAGTGCCCCTCGGGCTACATTATTTCCAGGTCGCACGGGCTTGCCCCCATGACATGTATCTTTTTACATCTTTAGCATACTTCGATGGGGGCGCCCCTTAGGCCGCATCATCCCCAGGCCGCTCGGGTCCGTCCCAGTGGCATGTATCGTTCTTGCATCTATCTAAGCTTGTGGGTTATAAGACCTTTTTCTAGCGCCGTTGCTGGGGAGCATAGCTATATTTGTTGAGTCACTTGGGACTATTATCAATTTGTCACTATTAAGAATCTGAAAGATGCCAAGACTAAGATTTTTCCCAGTAAAACGATGGGAGGTAAGGAACTGACATCTAGCTCTACACTTGATTCACCTTCTGTTATAAGTAGACTTGCAACACCACCATGATGCTACTTCTGCTATGAATGATACTCATGATGATGCTAGTACCTTGCTTGATGATAATGTGCCTGTCGGCGTCCTGGAAATGGGGGTGCCCAGACTGTCCTGCTTGCGGCCCACGGCGTGGCTCCGTCGACGGCCCAGTATGGCCCCGCTTCAGCAACAACAACCCAAGACCCTCGCGAGGGGCCAAGCCTCGCGACGCGGAAGACACCAAGACCTTCCTGAGGGGCGGCCTCACTAGGCTGGCTCCCGAGGAGCGGAGATACCAATGCAAGGTGCACCTCGCGAGGTTCACATGACGTGAGCCATGACGACCAAGGCCAGGCAGGCTCCATCGGGCGCAGTGTATAAGTTTCCCCTTTGGTGCTAAGGAGGCAAGCACAGGCGCAGGGTCCCGAGGAATCAACTAAAGGTTTCCATATCGGTGCAACGAGACCAAGACCGCCAGGACGACAGGACGGAGGTCATCGTGGAGCCCACTGCAACGTCACCACCAGAGCCTTTTGCAGGCGAAGACTACTTTTGTCAGGATAGCTTGTACTAGTTGTCCCACTTCAAATTTGGTCGTTGTAGGATCCCTTCCCGCCTACATTTGGGAAGAGGACCAAGGCCACTATATATAGGACTTAGCCACCACCATAGAGGAGGACGGATCGTTCAGATCATCCACACACCCACCAGCTCATCGAGCTCAAGAACACGTCTCCTCCTGAGGCTATTTGTCGACTGTACTAGTTCATCCTCAACCCCTCGAGGCAATCCACCACAAAGTTGGAGTAGGGTATTACACCGCAAGGTGGCCCGAACCAGGATAAACTGCTGTGTCTCTTGTCCCTTGGGTTCGTCAAGCTAGGCCATGGAATCATTGTGCTGGCAGACTGGGAAGAGGGAGTTCTTCGCAGGCACCCCAGAGTTCGAACCTCTCAAGGGTCTGCGGAACCCCGAATCCAACATTTGGCGCGCCAGGTAGGGGTGCGTCGAAGCCTCTCTTCCGTCGGTCAACCCGCCGCCGCTCCACTGCCCCCATGGCTGACGCCCGCCAAGCCCGTGCTGAGCATCGGGCCGCCCTCGCCGCTCGCGTCGCCCAGATGGCGCCCATCGTCGGGCCTCCCCATTGTTGTCCATCGTCAGCTGCCAACGCCACCACCGGCCGGGTGGGGCACGAGCAACAAGCTTTGTTGCTACACCCCTCCGTGCGGCGACATGGACGCACCGCCACCCCGTCACTGACTCCGGCTGGTTTGTCATCCCACGCTCGTCACGGCCCAGCCAACGCACTGGCCGCATTGCTCATGGCGCGTGAGCTCCTGCGCTACCGCCCCGTCCATGACCTCTACGAAGACTGGTTGGACCGCATCGCCGAGCTTGTCAGCGCCGCAAGGGGCTCTCCTGCACCGTCCCTCTCGATGCCTCGCCCACCGCCTACTGCGGGCGACGTGGCCCATGGAGCACCTCCGCCACCTCCCCGTCAGGACGTCGCCCTCGGTCCAAGATGTGAGGCCCCAAGGCGCGACCCGTCGTGTAGGGTGGCCGCACGTTAAGAAGTAAGCTGCCAGGTGGTCCAGCGGTCGCAAGCAGAGGCGTGTGCGCTTCCAGCACCGCCACGTCAAGACCGCGCGCCGCCTGCGGGGCGTCGTGTAAGCGCCAAGATCAGGCTCCACCTCCACGACCGGCTCCAGTGACCACCGTGGGCTGCTGAGCCTTTACTCCCGAGCTACGCAGCGTCGTCTAGCCGAGCAAGTTCAAACCCGACCTGCATCTGCGGTACGACGGCACCCCCGACCTGTGGAGTTCCTGCTGCTCTACGAGCTAAGCATCGAGGCGGCCAACGGCGACGAGAAGGTCATGGTGAACTGGTTTCCCATGGCTCTTAAGGATGGCGTGCGCTCGTGGCTCCTGAATCTGCCTGTGGGATCGATCTCCTCCTGGGGCGAGATGCGTGAGCGTTTCGTCGCCAACTTCCAGGGCACTCGTGCCGCCCGCCTGCCGCGGGTGACGTGTGACGCATCAAGCAGCAGCCTGGGGGGACCCTGCAGAAGTACATCCAGCACTTCAACAACGTTCGCCTCAAGATCCCCAAGGTTTCGGACGAGGCCATCATCTCGGCGTTATCCGATGGCGTCTGCGATGTCAAGATGAAGGAGGAGCTCGCCATCCATGAGGACATGGCAACAAAGTGGCACGAGAGCTGAGGAAGGGCGCCTCTCCTCCTCGAACTCCCAGCGGCCGACTGATACGTCTCCATCGTATCTACTTTTCCAAACACATTTGCCCTTGTTTTGGACTCTAAATTGCATGATTTGAATGGAACTAACCCGGACTAACGTTGTTTTCAGCAGAATTGCCATGGTGTTATTTTTGTGCAAAAATAAAAGTTCTCGGAATGACCTGAAACTTCACGGAGAATATTTTTGGAATTTATAAAAAATATTGGCGAAAGAATCAAGACTAGGGGGGCCACACCCTGTCCACGAGGGTGGGGGCGCGCGCCTGCCCCCTGGGCGCACCCCTTCCTCGTGGAACCCCTAGTGCTCCACCAACCTCAACTCCAACTCTATATATTCACGTTCAGGGAGAAAAAAATCAGAGAGAAGGATTCATCGCGTTTTACGATACGGAGCCGCCGCCAAGCCCTAATCTCTCTCGGGAGGGCTGATCTGGAGTCCGTTCGGGGCTCCAGAGAGGGAAATCCATCGCCGTCGTCATCATCAACCTTCCTCCATCACCAATTTCATGATGCTCACCGCCGTGCGTGAGTAATTCCATCGTAGGCTTGCTGGACGGTGATGGGTTGGATGAGATTTACCATGTAATCGAGTTAGTTTTGTTAGGGTTTGATCCCTAGTATCCATTATGTTCTGAGATTGATGTTGCTATGACTTTGCTATGCTTAATGCTTGTCACTAGGGCCCGAGTGCCATGATTTCAAATCTGAACCTATTATGTTTCCATGAATATATGTGAGTTCTTGATCCTATCTTGCAAGTCAATAGTCACCTACTATGTGTTATGATCCGGTAACCCCGAAGTGACAATAATCGAGACCACTCCCGGTGATGACCGTAGTTTGAGGACTTCATGTATCCACTAAGTGTTAATGCTTTGGTCCGGTACTCTATTAAAAGGAGGCCTTAATATCCCTTAGTTTCCAATAGGACCCCGCTGCCACGGGAGGGTAGGACAAAAGATGTCATGCAAGTTCTTTTCCATAAGCACGTATGACTATATTCGGAATACATGCCTACATTACATTGATGAACTGGAGCTAGTTCTATGTCACCCTATGTTATAACTATTGCTTGAAGAATCGCATCCGACATAATTATCCATCACTGATCCGTTGCCTACGAGCTTTTCACATATTGATATTTGCTTAGTTGCTTTTCTGTTGCCACTGTTACAATTACTACAAAACTGCTACTGTTACTTTTGCCACCGTTACCGTTACTTCAATACTACTTTGCTACTAAATATTTTGCTGCAGATATTAAGTCTTCCAGGTGTGTTTGAATTGACAACTCAACTGCTAATACTTGAGAATATTCTTTGGCTCCCCTTGTGTCGAATCAATAAATTTGGGTGGAATACTCTACCCTCAAAAATTGTTGGGATCCCCTATACTTTGGGTTATCAAGACTATTTTCTAGCGCCGTTGGCGGGGAGCATAGCTATATTCTTTGAGTCACTTGGGATTTATATCTGCTAGTCACTATGAGGAACTTGAAAGACGAGAAAACCAAAAATTATCCCTCAACTACGAGGGGAGGTAAGGAACTGCCATCTAGCTCTCCACTTGATTCACCTTCTATTTTGAGTAAACTTGCGACACCTAAACCTGCTTCTGCTATTAATTCTGATATGTCGCATGTTATTGATGATGTCACTTCTGCTATGCATGATACTTATGATGAAACTACTTCTATGCTTGATAATACTTTGCCACTAGGTGAATTTCTTGATGAACAACTTGCTAGGGCTAGAGAGAATGAAATTATTGAAACTGATAATTATGAAAGTGATGATGAAGATTATCCCCCTAGATATGAACTGCCTGTTATGCCTGAGGGTTATGTTATGGATGAAGAAACTGCTAGAGATTTTCTTGCTTGCAATGATAGATATGATCTTAAGAAATTATTAGCTAAGCTGAAAGAAAAATCTTTGATGCTAGAATGAAATATGACCCTGCTTTTGCTACTTCACCTATCTATATTTCTGATAAGGATTATGATCTCTCTGTCGACCCTGAGATAATTACTTTGGTTGAATCTGATCCTTTTTATGGCTAAGAATCTGAAACTGTTGTCGCACATATTACTAAATTAAATGATATAGCCACCCTATTCACTAATGATGAGAAAATTCACTACTACTATATCCTTAAATTATTTCCGTACTCATTAAAGGGTGATGCTAAGACATGGTTTAATTCTCTTGATCCTGGTTGTGTGCGTAGTCCCCAGGATATGATTTACTACTTCTCTGCTAAATATTTCCCCGCTCATAAGAAACAAGCTGCTTTAAGAGAAATATATAATTTTTGTGCAAATTGAAGAAGAGAGTCTCCCACAAGCTTGGGGGAGGCTTCTCCAATTACTTAATGTCTTGCCTGATCATCCTCTTAAGAAAAATGAAATACTTTATATCTTTTATAATGAACTAACCGATGCTTCCAGAGACCACCTGGATAGTTGTGCTGGTTGTGTTTTCAGGGAAAGAACTGCTGATCAAGCTGAATTGCTATTGAATAATATGTTGACTAATGAAAATAATTGTACACTTCCTGAACCAACTCCTAAGCCAACTCCTTATAAAGGGGTATTCTATTTCTCAGTCCTGAAGATATGCAAGAGGAAAAGAAATCTATGAAAGAAAAAGGTATTAAAGCTGAAGATGTTAAGAATTTACCACCTATTGAAGAAATACATGGTCTTGATAACCCGACACAGGTAGTAAAGGTAAATTCTATCTATAGATTTGATGAAGGTGATATCCCTCGTTATAAGTCTGCTAGCCAATCCTTAGATGAGTTTAATAATTTTATTGTTAAACAAGAAAACTTCAATGGTTATGTTGGTATACAATTGAAACGAAATGCTTATATGATTGAACACTTGAGTGATCATATGTCTAGAGTTAAAGGTGAACTCAAACTTATTAGTAAACATGCTTCTATGGTTACCACTCAAGTAGAACAAGTGCTTAAAGATCAAAATGAATTGCTCAATGAATTAAATAATAAGAAAAATGATAATGCTATTAGAGTTGTGACTAGAGGGGGTAGAATGACTCAGGAACCTTTGTATCCTGAGGGCCACCCTAAGAGAATTGAGCACGATTCTCAAAGAACTAATGTTGATGCACCTAGTCCTTCTAAAAAGAAGAAAAAGAAAAATGATAGGACATTGCATGCTTCTAGTGAACCTGTTGTTGACACACCTGAGAATCCCAATGACATTTCTATTTCTGATGCTGAAACACAATCTGGTGATGAACATGAACCTAGTGATAATGTTAATGATGATGTTCATGTTGATGCTCAACCTAGCAATAACAATGATGTAGAAGTTGAACCTGCTGTTGATCTTGATAACCCACAATCAAAGAATCAACGTTATGATAAGAGAGACTTTGTTGCTAGGAAGCACGGTAAAGAAAGGGAACCATGGGTTCAGAAACCCATGCCTTTTCCTCCTAAACCATCCAAGAAAAAGGATGATGAGGATTTTGAGCGCTTTGCTGAAATGATTAGACCTATCTTTTTGCGTATGCATTTGAATGATATGCTTAAAATGAACCTTTATGCTAAATACATGAAAGATTTTGTTACTAATAAGAGAAAGATACCGGAAGCTGAAATTTCCACCATGCTTGCTAATTATACTTTTAAGGGTGGAATACCAAAGAAACTTGGAGATCCAGGAGTACCAACTATACCATGCTCCATTAAAAGAAACTATGTTAAAACTACTTTATGTGATCTTGGAGCCAGTGTTAGTGTTTTTTTTGAGAGAGAATGACAGTGGGAGAGGCTCCCATGACTTTGTATTACTCACAAAGGAACAGTTACATATGTGTTACAAAGGGGTTTTTTGGCCCCCCGGCCATGCAAGCTATCCACGGTCCTAGTGACCCAAATTTACAATGTAATTAGACAGGAAGGGATGAAGTTCCTCTCGGCAGTTATGTGTTAGCAGCTCCAAGAGATGCTTGAATCTAGCCAGCCATGCTCCATAAGAGTGCTGAATCCCTCTAAAGTGTTGATTGTTTCTCTCCATCCAAAGACTCCAAGCAGCCAAAAGAAAAATATCCATGAAAAGAGGTTGTCTCCAATTATCCCTACCCCCACGCAGAAGAGCCAGTCTGTTGTCATCTATCGGCCATGTCATTCCAACTACATCCCAGCAGCTTTGACTAAAGGGGCAATTGAAGAACAGATGTTCCACCGTTTCCTCTGGAGGGTTTTGACAGAACATGCATGCATAGTTGCCCCCACGACAATAAAATGTCTGCGTTTGAGCATATTCCTGGTATTCAGGCGATCAACTAGGAGTAGCCACCCAAACATCTTGAATTTGATCGGGCTTTTAGCTTTCCAGAGCCATCCAAACGCCTCATCTGCCACAACCTGTTTGTAGCAGTGGTTATAGAACTTCTTGGACGAGAAACGCCCTAGCGTGCATTCCCAGACATCACTGCGATCGACGGCCATCCGATTTTGTGGCAACCCCTCCTGGATCTCTTTGATTTCCTCCCTCGCCTGGATCGAGAGAGGTAGACTAAAAATCATGGCTGGGTCAGTTGCAGTAAGAACCTTAGCAATGGAGTCGTCCTCATTCAAGCAAAATGAAAAGGCTCGTGGGTATATATCCATTATTGGGGAATCCTGAGTATTATCAAACCAAACATCTTTCCAGAACAGAGCACTAGAGCCATCCCCGGGGGTGACTTTAGTGATCCCTCGGAAGATCCCACTGAGTTGCATTACGTCCTTCCACCAGAAAGAGCCCACCGCCTCAGATGCATGCGGTATCCTGTTTCTGTAGTAGGCATCCCAAACAAGCTCCACCCAGGGAACATCTTCATGATTATAGAATTTGAATAGATGTTTTAGGAGAAGGGCTGCATTCTGTGTTTTAATATCAATAACACCAAGGCCTCCGCAGCGTTTTGGGCGGCAGACAAGTTCCCAGGCCGCGCGAGAGTTATTCTTGACCCCATCGTCAGAGTTTTTAGCCCAGAGGCAATATCTACGCAGCTTGTCCAGATGTTCAATCACCTTTGGGTGTATTTTGATTGTGCACATTGCATATATCAGCATCGAAGTCACAACTGAATTGACCAAGGTCAGTTTAGCCCCGGATGACATCAGTGATAGCGCAGTGGATGTCTTCCGCTCAACTGCATGAACCAGCGGCATAAGATCAAGGACACTAGGCCTCGTCGTGCCCATTGGCAGGCCGAGGTATGTGAAGGGCATGGAACCAACAGAGCAACCAAAAACCCCAGCCAGTTCACAAGCACGTCGGTGATCAATGTTAATGGGTATAAGAGTTGATTTCTGAAAATTGATCTTCAGCCCAATGGAGGTAGCATAATCTTCTAGGATAGCTTTCATACGGGCAGCCTGCACGGGACATGCCTGCATAACTAAAATCGTGTCGTCAGCGTATTGGACAACAGGGAAGTCACCCGCCCTATCACTAGGGAGAGGAAGATCGATCAGTCCTCGAGTATAAGCATCGTTAACTGCTGCTTGGAGGAGATCAGCCGCAAGGACAAAGATCAACGGCGAGAGAGGGTCCCCCTGGCGCACTCCACACTTACAGTTGAATTTTCGACCAGGGACTCCATTAAGGAGTACAGAAGAAACCCCCGAGCCAAAGATCGTTTCCATCCATCCAAGCCATTTGTCATCAAAACCCATGTGCTTCATAATTGCCATCATGGGGGCGTGCTCGATAGTGTCAAACGCCTTGGCAAAGTCTAATTTGAGGAGGATGTTTTCCCTCGCTGAAGTGTGGCACTGGTGGATGTATTCAAACGACCACGCCAGGCAATCTTGGATTGTCCTCCCTTTGAGGAAACCGTACTGATTTCTGTGTATGATCTTGAGGATGACTTTCTGTAACCGGTTAGCCAAGATCTTAGTGATGATTTTTAGACAACAGTTCAGTAAAGTAATTGGTCTATAATCATTTGCAGTTTTTGGAGAAGAGTTCTTTGGGGTCAAGGTGATGTACCCCTCACTAATACTGGTAATATCTAGTCCTCCGGCATGAAATGCATGGCACAACTCATAGAAGTCCGACTTGATGATCTGCCAGCAGCTCTTAAGGAACCAACCATTAAAACCATCAGGACCCGGAGCCCGATCACTCGGCATTTCCTTAATAACAGTGTCAATCTCTTCATTGGAAAAAGTTGCCGACAAGTGCTCCAGTCCCTCAATCCGACGGATGATTCTGGAAAGATCAAAACGCATGTGAGTGGATTTAGAAGAACCCAAACGTTCCTTATAGGTTTTGAACAACACCCCTTCCTTGCCAACATGGTCATGTATTTCCACATCGCCATCACGAAGCATGGCGATGGAGTTGTGTCTATATCTCTCCGTGGCCAGGGATTGAAAGAGTTTGGTATTTTCATCCGCAAATCTGAAGTATCTGATCGTGCATCTTTTCCTCCAGTATTCATTCTGAAACTGTAACAATGTCTGCAAGTGGGATTTCAAAATTTTCCGGAAGTTTGATTCCTGGATAACTAGAGGTCTCTTGTCCTCGAGATTATCCATCGTGGCTAAGGATTCATTACTGTTCTGGATTATGATTTTCAGCTTTGAGATGTCCCTGCTCCATCTCTTGAGATCATACCTCAGAGTTTTCAGTTTTTTACCAATGCGGGCGGCAGCGTTCGGGGCATGGCATGTCTTGGACCAGGAGGCGGCAACCACGTCCATAAACCCAGAATGGTTAATCCAAAAATTCTCAAAACGGAAGAGTTTGGACTTGGGGATGGTGGACTCAATTGTAACCACACATGGAATATGATCAGACACCGGTTTTCCCAATGGCAAGACCATTGTGTTTGGGAACGAGGTAGTCCAGCAAGAGGACGAAAAGAACCAATCAAGCTGTTCAAGTAAGGGGTCGTCTTGCATATTACTCCAGGTATATGTTCGGCCCTTCACAGGTAACTCCATCAGAGACTGCGCTCGAATGATTTCATTAAAAAGCAACATGTCCGCAGCGTCACCCCCAGGTTTGTTTCTGTTATTCGTGGAACGAATAAAGTTGAAATCTCCAAGGATCAACCAGTTCTCATCATCAGGTATATGTAGGTCAAATAACCAATTAGTAAAATCCACCCGACGCTGACCAGAACATGGACCATATACATTGATCAATTTCCACGAATCACTGGACTGTGTAGCAACAAAAGAGACACCCACAGCAAACGAGTCAACATACCAAGGTGTGCCCACAAACACAGAGCTATTCCAGATAATAATAAGACCACCAGAGGCACCCACAGATGGGGCAAACAGAAATCTATCAAAACGCTTAGGGCAGAAAGTTTTAATAAACGCCAGATCAAAAGAGTCACGCTTTGTTTCCTGGATACATATCACAGAGCAACCACTAGTATCGATAGCATTCCTGAGAGCCAAAGTTTTAGCATCGGAGTTGATGCCCCTGATGTTCCACGACAAGACATTCCACGACTTATTCATGAACAAGCGAAAGTTCAGTCTCCAGCTCCCGTGGACGAGCGCTGATCATCCAGCAGCTTCTCGGGAGAAAGAGCATCCTGCGCAATCCCGCAGCGTTTGCCCATCTGTTGAAGATCTTCAATCGTCATAGGAGGGGGACAATCATCAGACCGAACCTGCACGGGGGCAGCAGCCAAAGAAACAGCTGTGATAAAAGAAGTCTCGCGTGGTTTCACCCGTGACTTAGAGCGCTTGATATCAGAGACTTGATTGATCTTGAAACCATCATACTTATTAGAACGAGTGCTTCTTCTGACAGTGGTTGTGTCAAGAGGCACAAGCACATTGCGGGACTGGGAAGCATTATATAGAGAAGTAGAAGCAATCACCTGAAGAGCCATCTCTTGGACAGAAAAGGTCACCGGCTGTAACTCTGCATCTTGGGAAGCAAGTCGTGAAATCTCCTTGAGACCAGGGGAGCGAGTCGCCCTCCCCCAATCAGTGTCAAACGCTGAAAGCCTGCATTCAGCGGCCTCCTGCAGCCAAGACGACGGTATGATGGCAGCCCCCAACTGAAAGATTGAACTGAACACCTCTGTCAGAACATCACGCTCTGGGACTATGCCTTCCAGCCAAGTAATCACAGTAGCATTCAACTGGTTCTGTATAAACTTGAAAGGATTAAGGGGAAACATAACAGCCGCAGATGTCTGAAAGGTTATGGCGGGCGTATATATGCGTTTGAACATCCCTCCCATCCAGAGCAACAAATCATGATCGACAGCCACAAAAAAATTGGCTGAATCTCCTCCAGCTCTGACGAATGCAAGTCGTGCAGTAGGATTCCCAAGCACAAAACCATCAGCCAATGCTTCCACCGCTTGGAACTCTAAGTCAGAAGACCAAACATCCGACAGGTTGTCCTGGACATTGTTTTCAGGATCCACACCATCCATCAGAGACGGCCCGTCGTACTGGAAGAACGTTCTGAAACTGAACCATGTGTATGGCGGAGGAACCACAGGCCACATTGGCCAACCATTATCCTGAATTTGCGCCTGGGCCGGATCTGGGGCGTTCCAGGCCGCTTCATTCAGAGCCTCTTGGGCAGCCATCTCATCAATTCTTGCTTGCTGCATGAGGGTGTAGTAAGGAAGCTCATAAGGGTGGGGTGATGCGTTCAGAAGCGGAGGAGCATCTTCGTTGCCAACTAAACTGGGAATAGAGTTCCTGCCATTCAGAACATACACTGGTACAGACCAGGATCGAGCAAGCCCTGGCAGCAAACCAACCCTGGTAACCAACAGACTGTGTGGCACTTCAGCCACATCTTTGATATGACACTTAACCAGAACTCTAGCTTTGTTGAGACCCGGACGTGGCCACACAAGGAGCTTTCCAAAGTTAGAAACGGCCTTATGAATATAGTGCTCAGTCTGGTAATCCATTGGGAAAGCTAGAAACATAACCCAAACCTCACATTCAAAAGCAGGCATGCGCATATTGAGACATTCATCATGAGGAACTAAAGAGAAAGTAGAATCCTCAGACAGAGCGTGAGGTCCCTCCCTAATTGCAGCATCCCGACTCTCCATATCCGCAAAGACCACACAGCCAATTCCTAACGGGTAAATAAAATCATCCACCAAATCATACTCTAGATCCCCAGTGATGATGCGACAGACCTCGACCAACCAAAGCTCCTTTTGATGATCAAGGACTGGAGGATGGACTGAAACAATGGCATACCTGTCATGGTTGAGGGGCGGATCATCGACCACCATGACATGGCGCTGGACGCGATGAGCAGGGCCGCGGTCGAAGGTCGATCCAACCGGAGCGAAGGCGAACGGGCGCGCTGGAAAGTTCGCCATAGCTAGAGTTGTCGGAGGTGTGGAGTCCGCCGAAAGAGGAATCGCCGATGACGGACAGCAAGAAGACGGTGGGAGCGGGGGCAATGAAAGTTGGGGTGGTGAGCTCGAGGACGCCGGCTGACTCGATTGGGGTTTTTGGCAGGCTGAAGTGACTACACCCTGACCAGGGAGGCGTATCGTCAAGCGTTGGGCGGTGGCCACTTCCGAGGGGCGTGGGATTTTCTGTTTCTGTTTCCAAATCCAACGGGCCTGCGTATCCCTCGCAGCACGGGCCATACCAACAACCATAGAATTACCAAACACAGACGCCCCCAGCTTACCCCGAGGCAGGATCCTCTCAGATATTGTTACTGGTAGAGATTTTTGTGCCCAAACCAAATGAGGTAAAGAATTGCAATATCTGGGCTTACGTGCCGCATGACCCAGACGGTGGCAGAACATGCAACGACGAAGCCCAGGACAAAGGCTAGTCATGTGATCAATTGCAGAACAGGCGTTGCATGGATGGCCTAAAGGGTTCGGGCCCACCTTGCATTGCACATGGTAATTGGGGATACTACGTGAAGAAACACAGGAGCCATTCACAGAAACATCCCCACAAGACTGATAAAAATACCCAGTGCAACAGTCAACATCATGACCAAGCCGATCACATAAAGAACAGTGCTTAAGCCGCTTGTATATATAATCTTTGGTAGGAACTGAAGATATGTGAACCATTTGCTTGACACTGTCATTATCATAACCAGCCTGCCATCCATCCAATATGGAATAAAGAGTATCATCCGGAATGGACTCCCATAAACCCCGATCAAACAACCCACCTCGAAAGGATGGCAACTTGGCCGGAATATCAGAGGAAATAGGTATGGATAAGGATCCAATCCGAAAAATATCCGGAGAAACCGGAGCCCGAAAACTACCAAAAGAGAGCACAGTCGGGAGCTCGCCGGAATGCAAGTCCGTCGGCGGCGGGATCAAACCCAAATTCCGAAACACTGGAATAGATGCAGGGTCCATAGGCGTATTATGCTGAGAGGATAACCATTTAGATTTGATCGCCGGGCCAGGTGAAGAGGCCAAACCAGTCAGCTCAGAATCCGTATGCCATGATTGAATCCTGGGGCGCTTGTCCATACCGCGATGCAAATGAAAATGACAAATAAAGTCCGGCCAAATACGGTCTCGTAGTCCAAAGATAAAATGTCCCACTCGATTTGATGCCACCGAGAACCGGAAATGACGATCACCCAAGCGAACAACATTGAAACCCGCACCGAGCCCTCCAATACAAGACTGAAGAGCCAAACCAACCGAATCCACCGAGAGGGGAAAAGAGGCCGAGGAGAAGGAAACTTCAAGGAAGAATTCCTTGGAGCCGGAGTTGGGGACGAAGTGGACCGTAGATCCAAACCGTGCACGCACCTGTGCCTCGACCTTAAGGCCGGGGGAAAAGTCCCAATGGAGGAGGCCATCCATTGGGTTCGCTAGGAGGAGATCGTAGGGTTAAACCCTAGAATTGCCATCGTAGTCGCCAGAGGTGGAGAGGAGAGAGGTGGGAGCCATTCTGGATCAGCACCAAACTCGTTGTTGTGGCTACAGAGCCTTGCGGCAGCCGGTGTTAGTGTTATGCCTCTCTCTTTATATCGTAGACTTGATTTGAATAAGTTGACACCTACTGAAATATCTTTGCAAATGGCTGATAAATCAACTACTATACCTATCGGTATTTGTGAGGATGTGCCTGTTGTGGTTGCAAACGTTACTATTTTAACGGACTTTGTTATTCTTGATATTCCCGAGGACGATAGTATGTCGATTATCCTTGGTAGACCCTTTTTGAATACTGCAGGGGCTGTTATTGATTGCAACAAAGGCAGTGTCACTTTTCATGGTAATGGTAATGAGCATACGGTACACTTTCCAAGGAAACAACCTCAAGTCCACAGTATCAATTCTATTGGAAAAATCCCAACGATTACTATTGGAGGTTTTGAATTTCCTCTTCCTACTGTCAAGAAGAAATATGATATTCTTATTATTGGGGACGTGCATATCCCCGTTGAGGTAACCTACTGCTATTCGAAAATTCTCCGGTTTCATGCGATTCGGAATGAGTTTGTTAACAAGACTTGATCAACCTTGTTAGTGGATTCCTTTTGATGAGCATGAGACAGATGAAGTTAGAAAGCACAACTCTCTGTACCCTCCTTTTACTTTCTTCTATTTAGATTAAATAAAGCAAAAATAGTATTTTCTGTCTGTTTTCTGAATTATCTATGCAATAAAAATTACCCCAAAAATAAAAGTTCTCCAAATGCCCTGAAATTGAAATATGATTTTTTCTAGAATATTTAAGAATATCTGGCACTGGGAACACATCAGGGGGAGCCCCCACCTGGCCACGAGGGTCTAGGGCGCGCCCCCTGCCTCGTGGGCCCCATGTGGCCCCCCTCCACTTATTCCAGCACCCACACACTTCGCCTTCCTCCAGAAAAATCCACACACAGCTCAAACTCGTGTTCTAGCTCGTTTTGCTGCGATTTTCGATCTCCTTGCTCAAAGCTCCACTCACAAGACTACTTTGGGGGATTGTTCTTCGGTATGTGACTCCTCCAATGGTCCAATTAGTTTTTGTTCTAGTGCTTTATTTATTGCAAATTTTTGCTGCTTAGGAGACCCTGTTCTTGAGCTTGCATGTCAAATTTATTTGGTCCCAAGTAGTTCTAATGCATGATATAGCCTCTAGGCACTTGTGGGAGTAGTTCCTATCAATTTTGTTGAGTTTGGTTCACTTTTATTTTGGGTACTAAAAATTTCAGAAATTTTCAGAGAAAGAAAATGATGAAGAGATTGTTGAGAGGCTCTTCGAGCCAAAGCTCGAAGGATAAGCAAAGTGAGGAGGATAAGAAGCCCAAATATAATCTCCCTCACACTGCGGAGGCCTCACCGACTTCCTCCGCGACCAGTGCAAATAGTATCTCCTCCTCACTAATATTTTCGTGCAAAATTTTCATTTCCATGCTAGGAGATCGCCACCTTCGGTGGATTTTTATTTATATGATGAGCTTAAGGAGATGTCACTGTATGATTTTGGTCAGGTATGCAAGATACCTTTTGAGGGCAACATAGAGGAACCACACCGTAATGATGTAGAGGGATTTATTAATGAAATTGCTGTAGGGGAAACGAGGAAGGTCTCCGATGCAAGAATCACTAGCATACATTTTCCTGTTCTACGTTACTTTGCAATATTTTCTAGTAGATGTTTAATTGGTCGCGGGAACAGTGGGGCCTCAGTGCCCCTGACCTCGCCATCTTGCGCCATGCTTTACTCCGTGATAGAACCTTCAGTTTAGGCGCTATGGTTGCTAAGCGGTTGAGTCTAAACCGTACAAAGGGCCCCATTCTTGGAGGTATCTTTGCTTCGTGCCTTGCTGCACACTTTAATGTACATTTTAGGCATTATGAGAAAGAAGAAAAGTTGCTGCCTCCTGTTTTTCGAGATTATAAGAGTATGGTAGCACATGATTTTATTGTGAAAAATAAGAAGAAACTGCTTAAGTATAATTTGATATTTGATAAAAATTATTGTGAGTTTATTACCTTGCCTGCGCCCTCTTTGTTTAACATATTTTCAGGCACGTACCTCATTTTGCCGGAGGCCATTAACGCGTACTTGACCGCGACACCTCCTCCAGAGCCTGAGCTTGAGCCACCACTTGACCCTTATCGGCAGTCAGTTTATCAGTGGGATCCGGAGGAGATCGCCAAACAGTGGCACCCAGAGGACACTACTCAGTACCCCGGAGAGAGCAGCTTCGATCCTTGGGCATAGACCAACTTAGGCCAAAAGCCTAAGCTTGGGGGAGTATGTATTTCTCACCGACATTATATTCATGTTCACACACTCATTCTAGTTGTCGGTGCTGATACTTTTTCATTGTACTATCCATGCTAGTTTGTTTTGTTTTCTTTCTTTCTTCTTGTGTGCTTGAAAAACCTTAAGAAAAACAAAAAAATTAGTTGTAGCTTTTAGCTAGTTTACTTTTCATGCCTGTAGTAGTAGTAATTAAAAGAAAACCCAAATAGATTTATCGTTCTTCTTTTGCTTGTTGGGAGCTTTCCCGTGTAAATAGCTTTATTTCTTTTCTTTGGGGGTCGAGAGGAGAAGACCATGACGAAAATGTTGAAGTGGCTCTTATATGCATTATTGTTGATTTAACAAAGAGCCCATATCACCTTGTCTTCTCCCTTGTATTAAAATGCTTGCAGATTCCAGCTTAGTCCAATTGCGCGTGCACTATTATTATTATCCACACCGTTCGGTCGTCCAAGTGAAAGGCAATAATGACGATATATGATGGACTGATTGAGATGAGAAAAGCTGGTATGAACTCGACCTCTCTTGTTTTTGTAAATATGATTAGTTCATCGTTCCTGATTCAGCCTATTATGAATGAAACATGCTTGCCATGACAATTAGAGATTATAGTTGCTCATTCCATGCTTAACTAGTTAGGAGTTTATAATGGTTTACCTTGCGTGCCAACATGTTGTTAAAATGGTTGTGATGTCGTATGATAGGGTGGTATCCTCCTTTGAATGATTCAAGTGGCTTGACTTGGCACATGTTCATGCATGTAGTTGAAACAAAATCAACATATCCTCCACGATATTTATGTTCATGGTGAATTATATCCTACTCATGCTTGCACTCAATGTTGATTAATTTTAATGCATATTCATGATTGTTGTCCCTCTCTAGTTGGTCGCTTCCTAGTCTCTTGCTAGCCTTCACTTGTACTAAGCGGGAATACTGCTTGTGCTTCCACTCCCATAAACCCCAAAGTTATTCCATATGAGTCCACCAAACCTTCCTATATGCAGTATCTACCTGCCGTTCCAAGTAAATTCGTATGTGCCAAACTCTAAACCTTCAAATGAAATTCTGTTTTGTATGCTCGAATAGCTCATGTATTAACTAGGGCTGTCTGTATCTTCCATGCTAGGCGGGTTATTCTCAAGAGGAGTGGACTCTGCTCCTCACTCACGAGAAAATGGCTGGTCACCAGGATGACCAGTCCCATGCTCAAACCAAATCAAAATAATTGCAAACAAAACTCCCCCAGGATTGTTGTTAGTTGGAGGCACCCGTTGTTTCGGGCAAGCCATGGATTGATGCTTGTTGATGGTGGGGGAGTGTCACGACCGGTTTTTCAATAAAATAATTATTGAGAGACCAATCCCTTTTACGGACCAGCGAAGAAGAATTCCTTCTCACTGGTAGACAATAATCTTGGTCACAGAAGAAAAATACCAGGAGTACTAAATATAACACAAGGTTGAGCAGAGACTGCCCAATAATTTATTACAGACACGCCGATAAAACAATACGGCGGATAGGGTGGCAAACTTCTAACTCACGATAATAACGGTGGTGGAAATATCATCGCGAAGCGAGTGATATGATTCCAGAAGACTACAACTCATCGAGCGTCGGAGTGAGGCTCGAGGAGACTTATTGCGGGTGGCGGAAGCGTAAACAACATAAGTGACCAATATCCGGGATCGCGCAGGACTGACTGGGACTCCTCTAGGCATCGGACGCGCTATCAAACTCTTCATCCAAGAGATCGCCTTCGTCAACATCTGGCCAAATCAACAAGCCAGGTGAGTACTATGAAAGTACTCGCAAGACAGTTCGGACATAAGGTATAACAAATGTAAACATGAAACATATGAACAAGTTAACTAGTGCGATCAAACATAGAGGTAATAAATACTGGGTGCCAAGCGAGGTCCGAATGACGCCTCGAGCGGAAACTGCAGAATAGTAATGCGGGTGCCAAACGAGTGTCTGAAAGACTCCTCGAGAGGAAAATGCGGAACGTTAATACAGGTGCCAAACGAGTGTCTAAAAGACTCCTCGAGAGGAAAATGCAGAATAGTAATGCGGGTGCCAAACGAGTGTCTGAAAGACTCCTCGAGAGGAAAATGCGGAACGTTAATACAGGTGCCAAACAAGTGTCTGAAAGACTCCTTGAGAGGAAAATGCGGAACGTTAATACAGGTGCCAAACGAGTGTCTGAAAGACTCCTCGAGAGGAAAATGCAGAATAGTAATGCCACAGTCGGGCATCGGGGCGACACCACATAAAGGGCTTATAACAGAAAATAAAGGCAGTGCATGCCGCAGTCGGACGTCTGAGCGACATCACATAAAGGGCTTATACTTAAAGTGAGAAACGAGTACACGCCACAGTCGGACGTCTGCGCGACGTCTCATAAAGGGCTTATATTGTAACACAATAATACAATAGTTCGGGAACATAACTTATCACAAGCACGAGACAAATATAAAGTTAGTCCATCCACAGGAATAACAATAAAACTGAATTAGCACTTGAGTTTTGTGACGCCCCCGATTTGACCGTACACTAATCATGCACGCAAATGTGTACGATCACGATCAGGG
This sequence comes from Triticum aestivum, assembly GCF_018294505.1. Classification (NCBI taxonomy): domain Eukaryota; kingdom Viridiplantae; phylum Streptophyta; class Magnoliopsida; order Poales; family Poaceae; genus Triticum; species Triticum aestivum. The sequence continues at coordinate 226,716,047 of NC_057814.1, read as the reverse complement.
ACTCACGGGAAGATATCACAACACAACTCTACAACATAAATAAGTCATACAAGCATTATAATACAAGCCAGGGGCCTCGAGGGCTCGAATACAAGTGCTCGATCATAGACGAGTCAGCGGAAGCAACAATATCTGAGTACAGACATCAGTTAATCAAGTTTGCCTTAAGAAGGCTAGCACAAAAGTAGCAACGATTGAAAAGGCAAGGCCTCCTGCCTGGGACCTCCTAACTACTCCTGGTCGTCGTCAGCGGCCTGCACGTAGTAGTAGGCACCTCCAGTGTCGTAGGTGTCGTCGTCGACGGTGGCGTCTGGCTCCTGAACTCCAGCATCTGGTTGCGACAATCCGGTATAGAAAGGGGAAAAGTGGGAGAAAAGCAACCGTGAGTACTCATCCAAAGTACTCGCAAGCAAGGAGCTTCACTACATATGCATGGGTATATGTGTAAAGAGGCATATCAGTGGACTGAACTGCACAATGCCGGAATAAGAGGGGGATAGCTAGTCCTGTCGAAGACTACGCTTCTGGACATCTCCATCTTGCAGCATGTAGAAGAGAGTAGATTGGAGTCCTCCAAGTAGCATCGCATAGCATAATCCTACCCGGCGATCCCCTCCTCGTCGCCCTGTTAGAGAGCGATCACCGGGTTGTATCTGGCACTTGGAAGGGTGTATTTTACTCAGTATCCAGTTCTAGTTGTCATAAGCTCAAGGTACAACTCCGGGTCGTCCTTTTACCGAGGGACACGGCTATTCGAATAGATAAACTTCCCTGCAGGGGTGCACCACATAACCCAACACGCTCGATCCCAATTGGCCGGACACACTTTTCTGGGTCATGCCCGGCCTCGTAAGATCAACACGTCGCAGCCCCACCTAGGCTCAACAGAGAGGTCAGCACGCCGGTCTAACCCTATGCGCGCAGGGGTCTGGGCCCATCGCCCTATGCACACCTGCACGTTGCGTACGCGGCCGGAAGCAGACCTAGCCTAGTGGCGTTCCAGTCCAATCCGGCGCGCGCCACTCAGTCGCTGACGTCAAAAGAGCTTCGGCTGATACCACGACGTCGGGATACCCATAACTACTCCCACGTAGATGGTTAGTGCGTATAGACCAAATGGCCAGACTCAGATCAAATACCCAGAACTCGTTAAGCGTGTTGTTTATCCGCGAACGCCGACCAGGGCCAGGCCCACCTCTCACCTAGGCGGTCTCAACCTGCCCTGTCGCTCCGCCATAAAGTAACAGTCGGGGGCCGTCAGGAACCCAGGCCCACCTCTACCGGGGTGGAGCCACCTGCCCTTTCAGCCCCCTCATCAGAATCACTTGCGGGTACTCCTCGAGCCGACCCGACTTTAGTCACCACATGTGTCATGTATATAATGTATATAGAATATACCCGTGATCACCTCCCGAAGTGATCACGGCCCAGTAGTATAGCATGGCAGACGGACAAGAGTGTAGGGCCACTGATGGAACACTAGCATCCTATACTAAGCAGTAGGATAGCAGGTAAGGGTAACAACTGTAACAACAATGACAGGCTATGCAGCAGAATAGGATTATTCGAAAGCAGTAACAGGCTACACTACTCTAATGCAAGTAGTAGAGAGTAGAGTAGGCGATATCTGGTGATCAAGGGGGGGGCTTGCCTGGTTGCTCAGACAAGAAGGAGGGTTCATCGGTGACGTAGTCGACCACAGGGGCATCAGCATCGTCACGGGGTCTACCGAAGAGAAGAGGGGGGAGAAACAATAAATACATAGCAAGCAAGTGCATAACAAGACAACAGGCAGAGCTAGACGTGCTCTAACGCGGTATGAGGTGATACCGGTGAAGGGGGGAAACATCCGGGAAAGTATTCCCGATGTTTCGCGTTTTCGGATAGACGGACCGGAGGGGGAAAGTTGCGAGTTCGATAGGTTAGGGAGGTGTGGTGGACGAACGGACTGCGTATTTGGATTCGTCTCGTCGTTCTGAGCAACTTTCATATAGAAAACATTTTCATCCGAGTTACGGTTTAAAAGATATGAATTTTCAAAGTTTATTTGAATTTCTGGAATTATTTAAATTAACAGAAAAGATAAAATGACGTCAGCATGACGTGCTGATGACGTCAGCAGTCAACAGACTCGCTGACCAGGTCAAACTGACCAGTGGGTCCTACATGTCATAGAGAGAGGGTTAACAGTGGGTTATTTTAATTAAACGTGGTTAATTAGCAGCTGGGTCCCACATGTCAGTGACTAATTAGTTAAACTAATTACTTTTAATTATAAAATCATTTTAATTAGATATTTAAGTGGTGGGGCCCGCACGTCAGTGGCTGGGGCCTGCCCAGTCAGCACGTTGACCGCGGTCAACAAGTCAAGGGGGCCCTGGGGCCCGTGTTTAGTGGCTGTGAGGTGGGGCCCGGAGGGCCACGTCGGCGGGCGGCGCCGGAGACACGCCGGCGACCATTCCAGCGGCGGAGTTCGCCGGAGTTGCTCGGATTTCCAGCACAGGGCACCATTCCGCGCGTTTTCGGTGGCGTTCGAACGAGTAGATCATCCCGCGTCGATCTAGAGTGATCCCAGGAGCGGGGGTGGCCGGAGTGGAGCTCAACGACGACCGCGGGCGGCGCCGGACTACGGGCATCTCCGAGAACCACGCTACGGGCTGCGTTCTAGCTAACAAAGGACGCTAGCGGGCTCTACGGACCTCCGGCAACTCTACGGAGGCCACCGCTTGGCTCGGAGATGGACAGGGTGAGCGCAACGAGCTCGCGGACGAGGCCGCATGCGGCAATGGCGACGGCGGCACCGCGAGCCTTCTACGGCGTATGAGGAGGAACCAGAGGAAGGAGGAGGGGGTGGAGGCTTACGGCGCGGCACACGGAGGCCCTTGAGTGAACGGGAGCGCAGAGGGGAGGCGGGATGAATCGCGGCGGGCGGCGGCGACCGAGAATGGGAAAAGCTCGACCCGGCCGCTGCAGGGCACCCCAGCTCGTCCTGAAGCGCGGGGTCGACGAGGACGACGTGGAGGGAGCTCGGGGACATCGGCGGCTCGACGAACGGTGGTCGGGGCCACGCCTACAAGGCTTCGGCGGCGATCTCGCTCGGGCGAGGGGAGGGCCAGAGAGAGAGAGAGAGAGCGACCGAGAGGCAGAAGGGAGTTGGTGGAGGTAGGTGGGGAGGAGGCCGAGGCGTCGAGGGGAGGGGTCAGTGGAGGCGGGGGCGCTGGCGATCTTATCCCCTCCTCGACGCCGGCGAGGGGGGGTCCGGCGGGGACGCGCGCCTGTTCCGACCCTGGTCGGGGGAACAGGGAAGGGGAGAGAGCGACCGAGGGGGGGAACGGGCCGGTTCGGCGGAAGGGCCAGGTGGGCCGGCCTGGCTGCGAGCTGGGCCGTCTGGTCCAGGGGGTCATTTTCTTTTCTTTTTGTTTTACTTTGTCTTATTTTTCCTTTTCTGTTTTGGCTAATTTTCTGGGCACCAAGTGAGTTTTGTAAAATATGATAGCTGGCCCACAAATCACAGCACAATATGCCTTACCACCAAAAACTAGTTTGGGGTGAATATCATTTCATATTTATTTTGTATTAATAAAAAGGTTATTAATTAATGTTTTCAGCCACTGTTTGAGGATGTTTAAGTAACCTATCAAATTTCAATAATGTTCTTTACTATTTTATCATAGCCTCTGATTTATCTACTATTTATTGAACATTTTAGTTTTAGTATTTGAAAACTTTTATTGTTTGCTTGATTTAGAACTTTGAATTTTGATCCGGTTTTGAACTAACGCGAGATTATCAACACTAAGAGAGGTGACGTGTCATCACTAGCGTAGGTTTACTGTAGTATAATTATCCGGGCGTCACAAGTTTGTTCACCGGGGGCAAGTTTTTCACACGGATAGATATGGGTATAATGTTTACACTACTGATCATGGATACGATGATTTGGAAAGAATTGACTCTGCAGAGTTTGTACTTAACCACAGCCAACGGATTTCAGTAGTCACGGGGACTAGTTCCGTCTGCGGTGTTTTGGAGGAAACACGTCTAACCAGTACACACCCAATTGAACCATCCGAAGCCAGGGATCACCCTCGGCGATGTTCAAGAAAAACCTTGAGACGGGGAGGCTACAACCTCGCGTAGCATGGGATCAAATTTATATACGCGCGCTCTAAGGGGGTGCCCCCCCTCTCGGTCCCAACCGGAAACATCCATGCCCCCTGACCGAATGACTGGCTTTAATCCTGGGCCAAGGTACCATCATCCCGGCCTCTCTGTTTGGTGTGTACACGGAAAGAGGTTACCAACTTACTAAACCGCATCCTGGCAATGAGACATGTGGTAGCACGGAAAGGGGAAGGGACGGTAACACGGCTCCAACCATGTTAACGTCGGAAAAGTCGGATGACGCAAGGCTGGCATGCTACAACAGTACCACCTTGCTGCCCTTCATGTCACCACATGATTAGGCCATCTCTCATCAGAGATCATCGCAACTTTGGAACATGCGGGAAAAGATCGATAACGTGGCTCCAACCACGTTAACGTCGAAGAAAGTCGGATGGCGCAAGGCTGGCATGCTACAACAGTACCACCGTGCTGCCCTTCATGTCACCACATGATTAGGCCACCTCTCAACAGAGGTCATCGCAACTTTGGGACAACCGGGTCGTTGCCGTACAAGCAACGAGGTTTTTACCGACACTCATATGCCACGCACAACTCTCACGTGAACATGCAAAACACCTGTCATATCAAATGTTCAAAACATGCTTGCCTGGTTCGGAGAAGTCGGAGTCTAGCTCGGCGAAGTTCGCGGCTCCGTCACCTCTCCCGGAACCTACGGCAATCACGAAACGGGTACTAACGTGAAAACCATCACATGCACAGAAACTTTTCCAAATATTTTTCAAATAAATCCCATAAAAAACTAGACAAAATTTGAAGATTGTCAGAAAAAGAATCACTCAAAAATACCTTTTTATTAAAAAGTTATAAAGGTTTCTGTCCAGGGACTTATTTGTAATGAAACAGAAAAGTTCCAGGGTTTTAACTGAGAAAACAGAAAACGCTTCGGCTGGGAATGCGCAAGCGCAAAGGAGAAACGTACTTTGCCCGAAGGCGCCAACAGAAAATGGTTCGCGAATAAAAGAACAAAGGCTGACACGCGGGGTCCACATGTCAGGTTTGAAAAGCTCGCCGGCGCCCAAGACTGCGGTGGACGCCGGCGTCGAACCACGGCGAGTTAGGAGAAACGGAGGGTACCAAGAGCTTCAGCATCCTCTTCCGCGTCGGTGGGTGGTGGACTCGTCCAACGGGGAGCACCACGTCGACGGCGACACTTTCTCCGGCGGACGGCGGCTCGGGTGAGGATGGGGAACTCCGGTGGAGGGCTGCAAGCTTCAAATTGAAGTGCGGGTCAGAAAGAGGGATGCATGGTGAAGCTACTGGCAAGAGAATGGAGGCGGAGGAGCACACACGGGGGCGAATCGGGCTGGATCCCGTGGCGGGTCGCGGCGGCCGGAGTCGAGGAAGGAGACCTCCTCGGGGCTCTTCCAGTGGCTAGGCGTGCTCTAGGGGGAGTGCAGGGCTGGTGGGTGCTCGAGTTGAAGCTCGGGGCCCCTATTTATAGGCAGATCGACGGGATGGCCATGAACGGTGAATCTCCGGCGAGCGATTACGTCGGAGCAGTGGGTTGGCAGGGGGTTTGAGCGGTCGGGCAGCATCAGTGGATGTTACTGGACTCGATTTGCAGCTAAACGGGGTCGGTCTTGGCGTAATGGCGTCGGTCCATGGTGAGGTGACCGCACGGGCTCAACGGCGGCAGAGAGCGCGCTCCGCGCCCTGCGGTTCACGACGAGAGCGGCAGCGCGTTCGGGGGAGTGGAAAGCCACGCGGCGAGCTCCGGTGGTTTGGGCGGCGCTGGGTGGCGTCGTCGGCGCCGTGTTTCCCGCTGGCGCCCGCAAAGCCGCCGCCGGCGTTGGTCACGGGGTGGCGCACCTTCTGCTGCTCGTCGCCAACGCCCGCAAGGTGCCAGGCACTCGTGCGGTGCAGGAACAAGGGGGCGAGGAAGAGGAGCAAGGCGATGCGGTGGCACTGGCGAGATCGATGTCCATCTCTGAAGAAAACGACAGTGAGCACTGAACTGAATCTCTGAACTTTCTGAACTTTGACAAAGACAGTGCACTGCAGGTGTTCGACAGAAGGTTTTGGCTATGAGATAAATTTTTCTGGAGCTGTAACTTGGTGAGATGATCACTCAAAGCACCCAGGGGCTGCCTGAATTTAGTTGGAATTTTTGGAGAAGGTTTTGAATGAATTTCACCAAATTTGCCAAATCTGGTCCAAACTTGCAGCAGGTGTAAATTTGAAAATTTTGAACTGAAGACTAGTGGATCTTCATGGTTCCAGGTTGAGGGTTCAAAGGACTAGGAGGGGAAAGAAGTTTGGTGGTAAAAGTCCAAACAGAAAATGGAGTTCCTTTGTAAATCTCCAAGTGGTAGAATAGAAGGCAGAAATTTGTTTGAATGAAATTTGAATGGGAATAATCACATGGGGAGGTTCAACTTGCTGGATTAGGTGTAAAACATGATCCAAAGGTGAGGGAAGGATTTGGGGAGAGGATTTGCACAAATGTCATGGTAAGAAGGGAAAGTTGAAAGTGGTAAAGGACTTTCCAAAAGCCATAGTGCAAATTCAAAAAGATTTTCAGAAGTTATTTTCCCAAATGAAAAACATTTTGTTTTGAGTCCAAATGAAAAGTAAGAACTTCCAAGACCAAAGGCAGATCTTGGGTGAATCCAAACAAAACTTTTGCCATAAGGAAAAATATATGAGAGGGAGAGTTCTCTTAAAGAAAAATTTAAATTGCTCCCCTCAAGTCAAATAGAAATCTTTTTTTTGAAAAATCCAAATAAAAACTTGGGTGTCACAACACCTACCCCCTTAGGAAAAATCTCGTCCTCGAGATTTCGGCTGATCCTCAAATAGATATGGATACTCTGCTCGGTGGAAATCTTCCCTCTCCCATGTGGCTTCGTCCTCAGTGTGGTTGCTCCACTGAACCCTGAAAAATCTTGTCGTTTTCTGACGGGTCCTCCGTTCAGACTCTTCTAAAACCTTTACTGGCCTTTCTCTGTAGGTGAGATCAGGTTGCATATCAATGTCCTCATGAGGTACATGTTTTTCTGGATTGCTCACACATTTTCTTAACTGTGAGACGTGAAACACGTCATGGGCGTCTGACAGCTCCTTGGGGAGGTCTAGTTGGTAGGCCACCGTGCCTCTTCGTGCCTTTACACAAAATGGTCCAATAAACCTTGGGGCTAGCTTCCCCTTAATTTTGAACCGTTGTAGACCCCTCATAGGAGATACTCGGAGGTATACGGAATCACCGGGTTCAAAGCTGACCTCACGGTGCTTCTGATCATAGTAGCTCTTTTGGCGGCTCTGTGCTGTCTTGAGCCTGTCCCTGATTTGCTTAACTTTCTCCTCGGCCTCTTTGAGCATGTCTGGGCCGAAGATACGGCTATCACCGGTTTCTGACCAATTCAATGGGGTACGACACCTTCGCCCGTACAACGCTTCAAAGGGTGCCATTTTCAAGCTGGCTTGGTAACTGTTGTTGTAAGCAAATTTGGCATACGGCAAACTCTCTTCCCAACTGGATCCATAGGTGAGTACGCAGGCTCTTAGCATATCCTCTAGGATCTGGTTTACACGTTCCGTCTGTCCATCAGTCTGAGGGTGGTATGCTGTACTGAAAGCTAGTTGCGTGCCCAGAGCTTGTTGTAGGTGATCCCAAAATTTGGAGACGAATTGGGTGCCTCGGTCTGATATTATAGTCTTTGGGACTCCGTGCAAGCAAACTATACGGGAGAGATAGAGTTTTGCCAGTCTTTGTGTGGAGTAGGTAGTCTTCACGGGAATGAAGTGAGCAACCTTTGTTAGTCGGTCTGTGATGACCCAGATGGCGTCATTTCCACGCTGTGATCGGGGTAATCCGACAATGAAGTCCATTCCGATTTCATCCCATTTCCACTCCGGTATCCTGTTAGGCTGGAGTAGCCCTGTTGGCTTTTGGTGCTCAGCCTTGATGCGCTGACATGAATCGCAACAAGCAATGAATGTGGCTATATCTCTTTTCATACCGTGCCACCAAAATCTTTCCTGAATGTCCTTGTACATTTTGGTTCCTCCAGGATGGATCGAGTATGGAGCGGTGTGGCTCTCCATCAAGATCTGTTGCTTGAGTTCCTCAATGTTAGGTACGCAAAGTCTGTCTCGGTACCATAATGTCCCTTCACTGTCCGTGAAGAATTCTGAAGTCTTGCTAAGGTTCATTTTCTTCTTTATGCCTTCGATACTGGGATGTCCCTGTTGAGCCTTCTTGATTTGTTCCACTAGGGTGGGTTGTATCTCCAGGTTCGATATGGTGCCCTCAGAGACTAACATCATGTTGAGTCGAGTGAACTCTCGCTGAAACTCAGGCCTCAAACTTTGCTGACCGTCACTGTCCGGGCTGGGGTTTCGACTAAGGGCATCGGCCACTACATTTGCTTTCCCTGGGTGGTAGTGAATACCGACGTCATAGTCCTTGACTAGTTCCAACCAGCGCCATTGGCGTAAATTCAGCTCTGGCTGTGTGAAAATATATTTGAGGCTCTTATGGTTTGTATATATTTCACAGCGATTTCCCAACAGAAAGTGCCTCCACTCCTTGAGTGCATGTATAACTGCTGCTAGCTCCAGGTCATGTGTTGGGTAATTTTCCTCATGTTTTCGCAGTTGCCTGGAGGCATATGCGACAACTTTGCCATCCTGCATTAGCACACATCCGAGACCTTTTCGGGACGCATCAGAATACACTTCGAAGCTCTTGTGTATGTCTAGTACGGTTAAGACTGGTGCGGTTGTTAGCTTTGCTCGAAGAGACGGCATACTTGAGATAGTGCCGCTTCGCTGTCCTGTTGGCTGGACTGACCCTGAGTGAAATTGTTGCTGGTCTGTGTTCCGTAAACCTCTTCTGGCTGATTGGGCATAGAGCGAGTCCATGGGCGAGACATTTTTCCAGTCTGGGGTATCATTTGCAAAACCCATGAGAAAAACTGTGTAGCGCAGGAAAACTCTTGCAAGGGTAATAATCAAAAAGGCTTCTAGGTTTTCAAAGAAACACAAATGATTTTTCACGGAGAAGAAGCGCTTAACACAAATCTTACATGCGAAAGCAAACACAAGATACAGCACTCAAGTTGTGCGTACACAAACCTGACACGTTATTAAAAACTAGCGTACTACTCCGGAAGGCGGCAAACACACCAACACAAACTAGCGTACAGATAAAAACAACACATCATACAAGCAGGCATAACACGCGGCTACTCGGTGCTCTCAGTCGGAGATGGTGAAGATCTCCTTCCCCTTGCCGATGGCAAGGCTCAGCGGTCCAGGAGAATCAACCTCCTCCTCTCTAGCTGGCTCCTGGCGTGCGACGCTGCGTGGCGGTGATGGTGCGGGGGCGACTGGTGGTAGAGCGCGTGCGGCAGGCGGTGCGGCTCTGACTGGAGTAGGAGCGATGACTCGGTCGAACTCCTCAGTGGTAGGCAGACGGCGAGCAGTGGCAAAAACGGCCGTGCATACGAGGCTGAAGACGAGACGAATGTCAGAGGCGGCGCTGTGTGGAGAAGCTCCTTCCTGCTGGCAGGACCGCCCCGGACTAAGTCCATGCGGGCCGCCACAAGATCATCTACGAGGTTGTCGAAAGACTCCTCCAGCGCCTTGAGATACTCCACAACCATTTCGATGGCTTCATCTCGTTCTCCCCGATGGCAGGGGAACGCATAGTGGCTGGTGTAGGGCACATGGCATGGGAGGTAGCGGTAGCGACGAGTCTTCATCGTAGGAAGGATGTCCCGAAGGCGAGCTATCGCCTCACGGGCAGCCATCTGCATGGCATGCCTCTCCGTAGGCATGGCCCTTCCCGTAAAACAGAAGTGGCGTGCAGCTGAACGTCCTCCCTTGAACTGCACCACAGCCTGGTGCATAGACACGTCGTCACTGAGCTTGTGCTGATAGAGTGTGAACTCCGGGCGAGCTGCTGGCCCGATCGCGAGCTTGGTGATGGAGATGAGGAGCTTGACAAACCCCTCGGGCACGTTGGTGAACACTCGATTCTCACAGCTGCTGCCAGCCATCTACAAAAGTAGGCAAAAATTCTGAGTAGTCATGTCATAAATTTTATGATGACCAACAGAAAATAGCTACAATTGCAAAATGCTGAAAAAGCACAAAAGACGCTAATAACCGATTAGCGATCGCACCTAGTGGCTTCCTACAGTCAGCCTGGCTCTGATACCAAGCTTGTCACGACCGGTTTTTCAATAAAATAATTATTGAGAGACCAATCCCTTTTACGGACCAGCGAAGAAGAATTCCTTCTCACTGGTAGACAATAATCTTGGTCACAGAAGAAAAATACCAGGAGTACTAAATATAACACAAGGTTGAGCAGAGACTGCCCAATAATTTATTACAGACACGCCGATAAAACAATACGGCGGATAGGGTGGCAAACTTCTAACTCACGATAATAACGGTGGTGGAAATATCATCGCGAAGCGAGTGATATGATTCCAGAAGACTACAACTCATCGAGCGTCGGAGTGAGGCTCGAGGAGACTTATTGCGGGTGGCGGAAGCGTAAACAACATAAGTGACCAATATCCGGGATCGCACAGGACTGACTAGGACTCCTCTAGGCATCGGACGCGCTATCAAACTCTTCATCCAAGAGATCGCCTTCGTCAACATCTGGCCAAATCAACAAGCCAGGTGAGTACTATGAAAGTACTCGCAAGACAGTTCGGACATAAGGTATAACAAATGTAAACATGAAACATATGAACAAGTTAACCAGTGCGATCAGACATAGAGGTAATAAATACTGGGTGCCAAGCGAGGGTCCGAATGACGCCTCGAGCGGAAACTGCAGAATAGTAATGCGGGTGCCAAACGAGTGTCTGAAAGACTCCTCGAGAGGAAAATGAGGAACGTTAATACAGGTGCCAAACGAGTGTCTGAAAGACTCCTCGAGAGGAAAATGCAGAATAGTAATGCGGGTGCCAAACGAGTGTCTGAAAGACTCCTCGAGAGAAAAATGCGGAACGTTAATACAGGTGCCAAACGAGTGTCTGAAAGACTCCTCGAGAGGAAAATGTGGAACGTTAATACAGGCGCCAAACGAGTGTCTGAAAGACTCCTCGAGAGGAAAATGCAGAATAGTAATGCGGGTGCCAAACGAGTGTCTGAAAGACTCCTCGAGAGGAAAATGCAGAACGTTAATACAGGTGCCAAACGAGTGTCTGAAAGACTCCTCGAGAGGAAAATGCGGAACGTTAATACAGGTGCCAAACGAGTGTCTGAAAGACTCCTCGAGAGGAAAATGCAGAATAGTAATGCCACAGTCGGGCATCGGGGCGACACCACATAAAGGGCTTATAACAGAAAATAAAGACAGTGCATGCCGCAGTCGGACGTCTGAGCGACATCACATAAAGGGCTTATACTTAAAGTGAGAAACGAGTACACGCCACAGTCGGACGTCTGCGCGACGTCTCATAAAGGGCTTATATTGTAACACAATAATACAATAGTTCGGGAACATAACTTATCACAAGCACGAGACAAATATAAAGTTAGTCCATCCACAGGAATAACAATAAAACTGAATTAGCACTTGAGTTTGTTCACCGGGGGCAAGTTTTTCACACGGATAGATATGGGTATAATGTTTACACTACTGATCATGGATACGATGATTTGGAAAGAATTGACTCTGCAGAGTTTGTACTTAACCACAGCCAACGGATTTCAGTAGTCACGGGGACTAGTTCCGTCTGCGGTGTTTTGGAGGAAACACGTCTAACCAGTACACACCCAATTCAACCATCCGAAGCCAGGGATCACCCTGGGCGACGTTCAAGAAAAACCTTGAGACGGGGAGGCTACAACCTCGCGTAGCATGGGATCAAATTTATATACGCGCGCTCTAAGGGGGTGCCCCCCCTCTCGGTCCCAACCGGAAACACCCATGCCCCCTGACCGAATGACTGGCTTTAATCCTGGGCCAAGGTACCATCATCCCGGCCTCTCTGTTTGGTGTGTACACGGAAAGAGGTTACCAACTTACTAAACCGCATCCTGGCAATGAGACATGTGGTAGCACGGAAAGGGGAAGGGACGGTAACACGGCTCCAACCATGTTAACATCGGAAAAGTCGGATGACGCAAGGCTGGCATGCTACAACAGTACCACCTTGCTGCCCTTCATGTCACCACATGATTAGGCCATCTCTCATCAGAGATCATCGCAACTTTGGAACATGCGGGAAAAGATCGATAACGTGGCTCCAACCACGTTAACGTCGAAGAAAGTCGGATGGCGCAAGGCTGGCATGCTACAACAGTACCACCTTGCTGCCTTTCATGTCACCACATGATTAGGCCACCTCTCAACAGAGGTCATCACAACTTTGGGACAACCGGGTCGTTGCCGTACAAGCAATGAGGTTTTTACCGACACTCATATGCCACGCACAAATCTCACGTGAACATGCAAAACACCTGTCATATCAAATGTTCAAAACATGCTTGCCTGGTTCGGAGAAGTCGGAGTCTAGCTCGGCGAAGTTCGCGGCTCCGTCACCTCTCCCGGAACCTACGGCAATCACGAAACGGGTACTAACGTGAAAACCAACACATGCACAGAAACTTTTCCAAATATTTTTCAAATAAATCGCATAAAAAACTAGACAAAATTTGAATATTGTCAGAAAAAGAATCACTCAAAAATACCTTTTTATTAAAAAGTTATAAAGGTTTCTGTCCAGGGACTTATCTGTAATGAAACAGAAAAGTTCCAGGGTTTTAACTGAGAAAACAGAAAACGCTTCGGCTGGGAATGCGCAAGCGCAAAGGAGGAAACGTACTTTGCCCGAAGGCGCCAACAGAAAACGGTTCGCGAATAAAAGAACAGAGGCTGACACGCGGGGTCCACATGTCAGGTTTGAAAAGCTCGCCGGCGCCCGAAGACTGCGGTGGACGCCGGCGTCGAACCACGGCGAGTTAGGAGAAACGGAGGGTACCAAGAGCTTCAGCGTCCTCTTCCGCGTCAGTGGGTGGTGGACTCGTCCAACGGGGAGCACCACATCGACGGCGACACTTTCTCCGGCGGACGGCGGCTCGGGTGAGGATAGGGAACTCCGGTGGAGGGCTGCAAGCTTCAAATTGAAGTGCGGGTCAGAAAGAGGGATGCATGGTGAAGCTACTGGCAAGAGAATGGAGGCGGAGGAGCACACACGGGGACGAATAGGGCTGGATCCCGTGGCGGGTCGCGGCGGCCGGAGTCGAGGAAGGAGACCTCCTCGGGGCTCTTCCAGTGGCTAGGCGTGCTCTAGGGGGAGTGCAGGGCTGGTGGGTGCTCGAGTTGAAGCTCGGGGCCCCTATTTATAGGCAGATCGACGGGATGGCCGTGAACGGTGAATCTCCGGCGAGCGATTACGGCGGAGCAGTGGGTTGGCAGGGGGTTTGAGCGGTCGGGCAGCATCAGTGGATGTTACTGGACTCGATTTGTAGCTAAACGGGGTCGGTCTTGGCGTAATGGCGTCGGTCCACGGTGAGGTGACCGCACGGGCTCAACGGCGGCAGAGAGCGCGCTCTGCGCCCTGTGGTTCACGATGAGAGCGGCAACGCGTTCGAGGGAGTGGAAGGCCACGCGGCGAGCTCCGGTGGTTTGGGCGGCGCTGGGTGGCGTCGTCGGCGCTGTGTCTCCCGCTGGCGCCCGCAAAGCCGCCGCCGGCGTTGGTCACGTGGTGGCGCACCTTCTGCTGCTCGTCGCCGACGCCCGCAAGGTGCCAGGCACTCGTGCGGTGCAGGAACAAGGGGGCGAGGACGAGGAGCAAGGCGACGCGGTGGCACTGGCGAGATCGATGTCCATCTCTGAAGGAAACGACAGTGAGCACTGAACTGAATCTCTGAATTTCTGAACTTTGACAAAGACAGTGCACTGCAGGTGTTTGACAGAAGGTTTTGGCTATGAGATAAATTTTTCTGGAGCTGTAACTTGGTGAGATGATCACTCAAAGCACCCAGGGGCTGCCTGAATTTACTTGGAATTTTTGGAGAAGGTTTTGAATGAATTTCACCAAATTTGCCAAATCTGGTCCAAACTTGCAGCAGGTGTAAAATTGAAATTTTTGAACTGAAGACTAGTGGATCTTCATGGTTCCAGGTTGAGGGTTCAAAGGACTAGGAGGGGAAAGAAGTTTGGTGGTAAAAGTCCAAACAGAAAATGGAGTTCCTTTGTAAATCTCCAAGTGGTAGAATAGAAGGCAGAAATTTGTTTGAATGAAATTTGAATGGGAATAATCACATGGGGAGGTTCAACTTGCTGGATTAGGTGTAAAACATGATCCAAAGGTGAGGGAAGGATTTGGGGAGAGGATTTGCACAAATGTCATGGTAAGAAGGGAAAGTTGAAAGTGGTAAAGGACTTTCCAAAAGCCATAGTGCAAATTCAAAAAGATTTTCAGAAGTTATTTTCCCAAATGAAAAACATTTTGTTTTGAGTCCAAATGAAAAGTAAGAACTTCCAAGACCAAAGGCAGATCTTGGGTGAATCCAAACAAAACTTTTGCCATAAGGAAAAATATATGAGAGGGAGAGTTCTCTTAAAGAAAAATTTAAATTGCTCCCCTCAAGTCAAATAGAAATCTTTTTTTTTGAAAAATCCAAATAAAAACTTGGGTCAATGGAAGTATGCCACTCAAAATATTATTTGTCTCTATTTCAAAAATCGAGCTCTGGCACCTCTACAAATCCCTTCTTCCCTCTGCGAAGGGCCTATCTATTTACTTTTATGTTGAGTCATCATCCTCTTATTAAAAAGCACCAGTTGGAGAGCATCGCTGTCATTTGCATCCATTACTATTAAATTATATTGAGTATGAATATGACTGAATCTCTTTTACTATGAATTACAATGTTTAGTCAGTCCTTGATCTTCAGAGGTGCTCTACATTCATGTTTTGCGGCCTCAAAAAGGGCTAGCGAGATACCATCTTGTTATATCATATTATGATTGTTTTGAGAAAGTGTTGTCATCCGAGATTTATTATTATTGCTCGCTAGTTGATTATGCCATTGATATGAGTAAAGATGAGACCTAAGTGTTATTGTGAATATGGTTAGTTCATAATCTTTGCTGAAAACTTGAATGCTGGTTTTACATATTTGCAACAACAAGAGCAAACAGAGTTTGTAAAAGTTTTTCTTTATCACTTTCAGTTTGTCAACTGAATTGCTTGAGGACAAGCAAAGGTTTAAGCTTGGGGGAGTTGATACGTCTCCATCGTATCTACTTTTCCAAACATTTTTGCCCTTGTTTTGGACTCTAACTTGCATGATTTGAATGGAACTAACCCGGACTAACGTTGTTTTCAGCAAAATTGCCATTGTGTTATTTTTGTGCAGAAATAAAAGTTCTCGGAATGACCTGAAACGTCACAGAGAATATTTTTGGAATTTATAAAAAATATTGGCGAAAGAATCAAGACCAGGGGCCCACACCCTATCCACGAGGGTGGGGGTGCGCCTGCCCCCCTGGGCGCGCCCCCTACCTCGTGGGCCCCCTCGTGCTCCACCGACCTCAACTCCAACTCTATATATTCACGTTCGGGGAGAAAAAAATCGGAGAGAAGGATTCATCGCGTTTTACGATACGGTACTGCTGCCAAGCCCTAATCTCTCTCGGGAGGGCTGATCTGGAGTCCGTTCGGGGCTCCGGAGAGAGGAATCCGTCGCCATCGTCATCATCAATCTTCCTCCATCACCAATTTCATGATGCTCACCGCCGTGCGTGAGTAATTCCATTGTAGGCTTGCTGGACGGTGATGGGTTGGATGAGATTTACCATGTAATCGAGTTAGTTTTGTTAGGGTTTGATCCCTAGTATCCATTATGTTCTGAGATTGATGTTGCTCTGACTTTGCTATGCTTAATGCTTGTCACTAGGGCCCGAGTGCCATGCTTTCAGATCTGAACCTATTATGTTTTCATGAATATATGTGAGTTCTTGATCCTATCTTGCAAGTCAATAGTCACCTACTATGTGTTATGATCCGGTAAACCCGAAGTGACAATAATCGGGACCACTCCCGGTGATGACCGTAGTTTGAGGAGTTCATGTATTCACTAAGTCTTAATGCTTTGGTCCGATACTCTATTAAAAGGAGGCCTTAATATCCCTTAGTTTCCAATAGGACCCCGCTGCCACGGGAGGGTAGGACAAAAGATGTCATGCAAGTTCTTTTCCATAAGCACGTATGACTATATTCGGAATACATGCCTACATTACATTGATGAACTGGAGCTAGTTCTGTGTCACCCTATGTTATAACTATTGCATGAAGAATCGCATCTGACATAATTATCCATCACTAATCCATTGCCTATGAGCTTTTCACATATTGATCTTTGCTTAGTTACTTTTCCATTGCCACTGTTACAATCACTACAAAACTGCTACTGTTACTTTTGCCACCGTTACCGTTACTTCCATACTACTTTGCTACTAAATATTTTGCTACAGATATTAAGTCTTCCAGGTGTGGTTGAATTGACAACTTAGCTGCTAATACTTGAGAATATTCTTTGGCTCCCCTTGTGTCAAATCAATAAATTTGGGTTGAATACTCTACCCTCAAAAACTGTTGCGATCCCCTAGACTTGTGGGTTATCACCGACCCAGAAGACAAGAAGGACAAGGCCAAGGATGTGAAGCGCAAGGGGGCTGGCGTGCTCGCGGCTGAACCAGAGATGAAGCGCGGCTGCGACCACCCAGAATTATCCAAGGGCAGCCGTCCATTCTGCATCATCCACAACGTACACAGCCACAACACCAGTGATTGTCAAGAGCTCAGGGCCATTCGCGATGGGCGCCTCGGTCGACGCCCCGAGCGCAGTGATCGAGGCTATGGCCGCGGAGGAGGCAGAAGTGGAGGACGTTGGGACGACTACGGTCCCTGCCAGGAGTGGTGCGGCCAGCCTTGTGAGGACCGCTGGCAAGGCCAGCCTCGCGAGGGCGCCTCGAGAGACCAGCCTCGTGAGGACAGTCCTCAGGGCAATGCCGGCCTCCCTCTGCTGCCGCAACCACTAAGAAGGAACGACGACCACCACCAGGACGAGGGAGCTAGGGGCTTCCAGGAGCCTCGCGCCATCGCCAGCATCTTGGGTGGCGATCAGGCCCCAGCCTCCCAGCGCATCGTCAAGCAGTTCGCTCGTGAGGTGAAGGCGGCCCTCCACAGGCTCGAGGCCACGCGTCCGCTCAGGTTGTCCAAGTGCACCATCACCTTCAGCTCGTCCGACCAGCTCAAGTGCGCAGCAACTGCCGGCGCCCTCCCGATGCTTTGCTCGCCCGTTATCAGCAATGTCCTTGTCACCAAGACCCTCATCGATGGTGGTGCAGGCCTCAAATTTCTTTCCATCGAGATGTTTGACTGCCTCCAAGTGCCCTATGATCAGCTGCAGCCCACCAAGCCTTTCTCAGGAGTGACTGACGGCTCCACCACCCCGATAGGGCAGATCCGCCTCCCTGTCACCTTCGGCCAACACGACAACTACCGCACCGAGCTCATCGACTTTGACGTCGCCCACATCCGCCTTCCGTACAATGCCATCATTGGATATCCGGTGATGTAGGGTGGAACCCTAGATGGCCGATCTTTCATGAAAGGAGCGGATCCCAACTAAGAACACGAAGAACACGAGGGGAAACACGAGGAGAAGACACGAGAGAATCACTCAAACCAACAAGAACAATCACACATGTGCTAGATCCTCGAAACACAAAGAGATACACGATCCAAATCCAACAAGGGACGATACATAGGTAACCGGTTCTTCTCCGAAAGGAGGTCTTGATGGGGGCCACCCAAGAGGGGGTCTTGAATCCAACGTGGATCGTCTCCGAAGAGGGGCCGCAGTCTCTCTCGAGGAGGAGATCCGTATGGATGAGCAATGCTCTATCTCACATATGAGCTAAACCAATGCTGACCCTAGAAAGATGGAGGAGGAGGAGTATATATAGTCTAGGGGTCGAAGGGGTACACGGGCCTCGGCCCTTACTGTGCGCAGACAGGGGTGGCCGGATGTCCGGGGCTTCAGGAGGGGCCGGATGTCCAGGCTGGGGGCCAGATGTCAGGGCTGGAGGGCAAAACTTCTAGATGTTCTGTAGCGTGGCGCCGGATGTTCGGGCTTTTGGCCGGATTTCCGGGCTGGGGCCGGATGTCCGGGCTGGACGCCGGATGTCCGAGCCCTGTAGGCTTGGGCGTCTGGGCTGCTACTGCTGTGGTTGCTCCAGGGGACGGATGTCCGGGGACTTGGCCGGATGTCCGGGGCCTGGAAGGTGAACTTGCCCGTTTTCGTTGGTTCTCTTCATCCGTGAACTTGGCGGCTTGTCCGTCTTCACGTGCATCCTCGGGAGGCTCCCCTTGACACATAATCATGCATAGCATATCGGACTTAGGTAGTAGCCATGTCTCGAGTGGATCATATGTGATATCACTAAGGAAGGAAGTCACCTCGTTCTCGAGAGCTCTAGCTCGTGCTCGTGTCATAGATCCTCTTGGCTCTTGATGAAACGATGGTAGGTCCATGGGGATGACCGTTGGATGCTCCCCATCATCTCCCCTCCCTTGGGAAAGATCCGACCTCGGATCAAAATCCTCATCACCATGGTAGGGGGATAGATCTTTGATGTTGAAGATGTCGCTCACGGAGTACTTGTCGCGTGGGATGTCGATCTTGTATGCGTTGTTGTTGTAGCGTGGAAGCACCTTGAAGGGGCCATCCGCTCGGGGTAGTAGCTTGGACTTGCGTTCCTTGGGGAAGCGATCCTTGCGAAGGTCTAGCCACACAAGATCTCCAACATTGAACATCATGGGTTGCTTGTTGACGTTGAGCTTGGTCACGAGTCATTGTACTTGACGCTCGATGGTGTTTCTTGTATCTTCGTGCATCTTCTTGAGGAAGTTGACTCGGGCACTCGCGTCCATGTTTGTGCGCTCTTGTAGCGGTAGAGGTAGAATGTCCAATGGAGACAATGGGTTGAAGCCATAGACGACCTCGAAGGGGGACTTGCCGGTAGTCGAATGTCTTGCACGATTGTAGGCGTACTCGGCGATGGGTAGGCACTCCTCCCACTCCTTGATGTTCTTCTTTATCAACATGCGTAGTAGAGTGGAGAGCGTGCGGTTGGTCACCTCCGTTTGGCCGTCGGTTTGTGGATGGTATGCCGAAGAGAACAAAAGCTTGATTCCGAGCCATTTCGAGTTCACAACAACAAAAATGGAATCCTTGCCATTTCGAGTTCTAGGCAAACCAAGCACAAAGTCCATGCTAATGTCTTCCCATGGGTGCTATGGAATTGGAAGTGGCATATAGAGGCCATGAGATTGAGCTTTGGACTTAGCTTTGCGACATGTAGAGCATCGGTTGGTGAAGCGATTGACGTCGCGGAACATCTTGGGCCAAAAGTAGTTCTTGGAGAGCGTAGCAAATGTCTTGTCGCGTCCAAAGTGTCCCATGAGTCCACCTCCATGAGATTCCTGCAAAAGCAACAAGTGAAGAGAGGACTCGGGGATGCAAAGTTTGTTAGCTCTCATAAGATATCCATCTTTGATGTAGTATCAATCCCAAGAAGTTTATAACGAACGATGATAGCATTGATAGGTCTACAATCGGAACACATGCGAAAGCTACCGTCTCGTTTTGGCACAAGAATGACCGGTACGGCACAAGGACTCAAACTTTCACGCACATGTCCATGGTCTATGAGATGCTTTACTTGCCTTTAAATTTCTTTGGTTTCTTCGGGGTTGACGCGGTAGGGCGCTTTGTTTGGAAGCGGCGCTTTGGGGATGAGATCAATTCGGTGCTCAATGCCTCGTAGTGGAGGTAGACCCGGAGCTAGCTCATCGGGGAAAACATCTTGGAATTCCTGCAATAAAGAAGATAACACCAAAGGTAGATCGTGAGAGTTGTTAGTTTTTGGTGCCTCAACCTGGCACAATAGGACATAGTGTAGGACACTTGATGGGTTCTCACACACCTCTCTCATCTCATGTTTGGTGGCAAATAGGACTAAGTTTTTCTTGTCGCTCATCGTGGAGGCACTCAATTTGGGCTTGTGGCGCTCACTCTCTTTTTGGTGGTTCACTCTCTCACTATTCTCTCCACGATGGGTGTTTTGCTTGTCGGCGAGCACTTGGGTTGGAGACATAGGACGTAGCACAAACTCTTTCCCTTTCATCTTGAAGCTATAGTGATTTGTACGCCCATTGTGAATGACACCTCGGTCAAATTGCCATGGCCGTCCAAGAAGGAGGTGGCACACGGTCATCGGAAGGACATCACACTCCAAAGTGTCTTCATAGGCGCCGATCTTGAAAGAGACTTGTACTCTCTGCTCGACTTGTATGGTGCCGGTGTCGCTTAGCCATTGAACCTTGTAGGGGTGTGGGTGCTTCATCTTGACCAATTGGAGTTTGGAGCATAGTTCTTCACTTGCCAAGTTATGGCAACTCCCGCCATCGATGATGACCTTGACGGACCCGTCCATTGATGCCGGCCTTTGTGTGGAAGATATGGCATCTTTGATCTTCGTCTTGTTGATGTTGAAGAGTCAAGACCTTGGAGACAACAAGAGCGGGAGTTGAGTCTTCGTCACAAAAGATGTGATCATCTTCTTCTTCATTGTTCACTTGTTGGTGCATGGCCACTTGCTCAAGAGCTTCCATTTCTCCTTCACTCATGGAGTCGTAGGTGCCGTCGTCGTTGAGGATCATGGTGCGCTTGTTTGTGCACTCGAAGGACTTGTGGCCTCGGCCTCCGCATGTGAAACATTTGATGGAACCTTTCTTGATGGTCTCATCGGTTGGAGTAGATGATGATGAAGCTTTCGGCTTGAAGTTGCTTGTAATAGGAGGACGACTTGAGCTTGTCGAAGCTTTCTTGTAACTTGACTTGTCGCCATTGCTCATGGTGGGAGTTGTCGAAGCTTGATGTTTGGAGAGGCCATAGGACTTGGATGAGAACTTGGCATACTTGAAGTCGTCTTGTACTTGCCGTTCCGCTTTAGTAGCTTGATGCACTAGCTCGATGAGGTTCGAGTATGGTTGGAAGTCGGCAATCTTCTTGATAGGGTGATTGAGTCCATTCAAGAAACGTGCCATAGTTTGCTCATCATCTTCTTTGACATTGGCTCGTATCATGGCAATCTCCATTTCCTTGTAGTACTCTTCAATGCTCTTGGTTCCTTGCTTGAGTTGTTGGAGTTTCTTGAAGAGGTCGCGGTTGTAGTAGTTTGGCACGAATCGTGCTCTCATGACATCCTTCATTTGTGCCCCAGTGGTGATGGGTGGTTCACCTCTTGCCGCATGGCGCTCAATGACTTGTTCCCACCAAATGAGGACGTAGTCTTGGAATTCGAGGGATGTCATTGCGATCTTCTTATCTTCTACGTAGTTGTGCAAGCGGAAGATTTTGTCAACCTTCAATGCCCATGATATGTACTCTTCGGGGTCATTGCTTGCGGTAAACTTGGGCATGGTGAACTTTAGCTTGCCATATCGTTGCTCTTCATTGTGTTGGGGTCGGGGATGATGACGCCCATGTCGGTGAGGTTTGGCAATCTCATGTCGCTCTTGGCGAGGAGGGTTGTCTTCCTCATGTTGCTCTTGGTGAGGAGGGTTGTCTTCCTCATGATGCTCTTGGCGAGGAGGTGGTCCATTGTCTTTTTTGCTCTCGATGGACTTGACGTTCTTGTCTCGCATGAGGAGGAGCTTGTCGATCTTGACGAGGAACTTGTCGATCATGTCGAGGAGGTTGTCGATGCACACATGCTTCGTAAATCCTTTCTTGAGCTTCATCGCGAAGTGCTTCTTGATGTAGTCGAGCTTGTCGGCCTCGATTGGCTATGGCACGACTTGAGTCTTGAAGAGCACGTTGCGCCTCAAGTGCTTGAGCTTCACGTAGTTGTCGTTCTTGACGTTGCGCCTCGGCGTCTTGTGCATCTTGGTGTTGTCGCGCTCGCTCCTCTTGTTCTTGTTGTCGTTGGCGTTGCCGTTCTTGTGCTTGTGCGAAAGCAGCTTGGTTGTGACGATGTCGATGCTCTTGAGAGTCGGTGTCGTGTAGAGGATTGCGGTTAGCTTGACGGTCTTGACGCGCGGCACGACGAAGAGTGTTCAATGTCGGTGTACTTGAACCGGAGATGGTGTCGTCGTAGTGTCGACTTGAGCGGCTCCGTCTTGACGAGGACGAAGTTGTAGAAGAGCGGACCATCATGGTTCGGATATCTTCTTTGAGGGAACTCATGGATGTGTCGAAGTAGTCTCTTGTACGTTGCTCAGATTGTCGTAGATCGGTGGGGAGGTTGTCGATGCGATCGCCCAAAGCAAGTTGATCTTGATGCAAAGCTCGGTGTGCACCAAATAGTTGAGTCTTGGTGACGTAGGATGACATGTCGTCGTCTTGCTCCAAGAAGAGTGGATTGGTAGAAGTACTTGGCCTATCCATCATTCCAAACAAAGATATGTGAGTGGGAGAAAGAGAAGAACCAATACCAAATGTACCTTGACCGATGTTGAAAATGGATCAAAGATCACTCCAATGTGTAGCAAGGAAATAGCACAATTGGTACCAATTCTTGTCGGTTCTCGCACCTACACAAGTAAAAGCTTATGGTGGAGCTTGGTTAGGATGGTGGCACAAAATTTGATGCAATTGTAAGTGAGACTCAATAATGTTGGAAAAGATTCACAAATTTGCAAATGCGACAAGTAGACCAATAGCAAGATATGGTACACGGAAACACACACGCAAATAGATAAGTGGGGTTGGGCAACCAAGGGTGAGCCAAAATGTGGAATCCACCAAGATGCTCTTGTTGCACAACACTAGAGAGACGCTAGCACGATTGCATAATAGGCGGATACGAACTTGTGCACAACCTACTAAGCAAAAATGCAACGACTTCTATCCCAAGTATGCTATATGTATGATGTTTCTATGCTTTGATCCAAGATGATCGAGTATGACAATCTTAATGTTGTATGATGCTATGGTTCTTGCGTAAGCTCTTTGCTTATCTTTCTCCTTTTTGCTTAAAAGCTTGTTTGGCTCCTTGTTGTTTGAGCTCTTTTCTTATGCAATGCTTCACGAACCAAGATAGCAATTGTGTATGCGAAGACAACTTTGTGACACAAGAGATGATACCAAGATATGCAACACGATGATAGTATGTATGCTATGGGAAGTATGAACACTAATGTGCACAAGTCACATTGCCGGCAATACTCAAAGGCTAGTCTCGATGGGTAAGTTACGCAAAAGTAAGGCCATGGGTTTATCAATGCAAATGCAAGAGAGTATGATGATATCGCTATACCAAGATGATATGAAGGTGAAGGTGATACCAATGTAGCCGTTCGTAGTAGTCCTTGGCGAAGATGAGCGGTGGTGATGTTGATGCCGAACCGTACCTAGATAGCCGAAACACAATAGGACACGGAAACCACAACTCAAATTCTCAAAACAAAACGGGTCAAAATTGTCGGAGTTGGTAGCGGGAAAGGCTATGGTGGTGCTATGTGGAAATGGTGGTGGTATGCGGAACTGTATGTGGGCTCCGGAACAAAATTGGACGAAAGTTAGGCGGTAAACGGAGTGGAGGATGGAGTTGATGCTGTCAGGGGCCGGATGTCCGGGCCGGGCCGGATGTCCGGGCTTGGGATCCGTGGATGAACACCGCGTGGAGAGGTCAAATCCGGGGCGAAATTCGAAAGATTTTGGGGATGGAAATTGGGGAAAAGATGGGGAAAAGCTAGATCTACCTGCAACACAGGAAATCCGCGGATCAAATCCAACAAAACTTCATCACACCAACAAATCACAAAAAAAATTGGGGCTATTTTTGTCGGGCAATTTTCGGGTTAGGACGATAAACAACAAAATCAAGCTAGAAAACAAAGAGAGGGGGCTCCGAAATCATGATCAACGTGGCTCATGATACCAAGATGATGTAGGGTGGAACCCTAGATGGCCGATCTTTCATGAAAGGAGCGGATCCCAACTAAGAACACGAAGAACACGAGGGGAAACACGAGGAGAAGACACGAGAGAATCACTCAAACCAACAAGAACAATCACACATGTGCTAGATCCTCGAAACACAAAGAGATACACGATCCAAATCCAACAAGGGACGATACATAGGTAACCGTTTCTTCTCCGAAAGGAGGTCTTGATGGGGGCCACCCAAGAGGGGGTCTTGAATCCAATGTGGATCGTCTCCGAAGAGGGGCCGCAGTCTCTCTCGAGGAGGAGATCCGTATGGATGAGCAATGCTCTATCTCACATATGAGCTAAACCAATGCTGACCCTAGAAAGATGGAGGAGAAGGAGTATATATAGTCTAGGGGGTCGAAGGGGTAAACGGGCCTCGGCCCTTACTGTGCCCAGACAGGGGTGGCCGGATGTCCGGGCGACGGGCCGGATGTCCGGGGCTTCAGGAGGGGCCGGATGTCCGGGCTGGGGGCCGGATGTCCAGGCTGGAGGGCAAAACTTCGAGATGTTCTGTAGCGTGGCGTCGGATGTCCGGGCTTTGGCTGGATTTCCGGGCTAGGGCCGGATGTCCGGGCTGGACGCCGGATGTCCGGGCCCTGTAGGCTTGGGCGTCTGGCTGCTGCTGCTGTGGTTGCTCCAGGGGCCGGATGTCCGGGGCTTGGCCGGATGTCCGAGGCCTGGAAGGTGAACTTGCCCGTTTCCGTTGGTTCTCTTCATCCGTGAACTTGGCGGCTTGTCCGTCTTCACGTGCATCCTCGGGAGGCTCCCCTTGACACCTAATCATGCATAGCATATCGGACTTAGGTAGTAGCCATGTCTCGAGTGGATCATATGTGATCTCACTAAGGAAGGAATCACCTTGTTCTCGAGAGCTCTAGCTCGTGCTCGTGTCATATGTCCTCTTGGCTCTTGATGAGACGATGGTAGGTCCATGGGGATGACCGTAGGATGCTCCGCATCATCCGGCCCTGGCCAAGTTCATGGTGGTGACCCACCATGGCTACAACGTCCTCAAGATGCCAGGGAACCGCGATATCATCACGTTCTCCTGCGGGGAGAAGGACGCGGTGTGCTCCCTTGAGCGTGCCAACCAGGATGGGGCGATCAAAGACCCAGACAACGAATGCGCCATCTAGCCTCCTGAGGTTGTCCCCAAGAAGAAGAAGCAGCTACTCCGCCAAGAGCCTCAGGAGATCGGTGTGTCCAGCCACACCACCTCAGGACCTGCGCCCACGGATGGGGCGCCTCCCTCCCTTGCATAGGGAGGAGCGCCTGGCGCCCTCCTCAGGCTGGGCTCGGGGGCTCTCTTCTGGAGGGCCTCTGACTTAGCCAATGTCACGAGGGAGGCGTTCGGGCACCACATGGAGGCATGCTTCATCACACGCTTCCCTCACAAGGGCACAATGCACGGGGTACCAGGTGCTCAGGAGTTCATCACCAAGGTGATCGAGGAGCTTCAAGAGGCGAGAGCCATGTGCGGCGACCGCAGCCTACCACCTGGCACGGCCCCTTGTCCTGGCGAGGACAATGAGCTGCGCGTCTGCGTCAACATTCCAGGGCTCAACAGAGCCGCATCCCAGGAGCACTTCTGGCCTTCGCGCGTTGGTCGGTGTTAGGGTCCACCTCACAGCTACGTTCGCATGCCCTTCGGCCTCTCGAGCGCGGCTGTTACCTTCGAGCGCCGCCTAGGAAGCATCATGGCAGCTCAGGAGGCCAGGCACCCCGCGGTCCTGGCGGAGATGGCGACGGTTCTTCACGAGCCTCCCGAGCTTCCAGAGCCTCCCGAGGTTCAGGACCTAGGCGACTCGTGAGGAGCAACCTCTTCAGCACGCATCTTCAGCTACTTCAACATCTCTTCAGCAACGGTGCCAGGTGACATTTTCCGGTTTATTCTGTTGGGGGCGCCCCTCGGGCTGCATTATCCACAGACCGCATGGGCCTGTCCCTGCGGCACGTTTCTTTCTTGCATCTTTCAGTCGCTGCTGGGGCGCCCCTCGGGTTGCATCATCCCCAGGCCGCGTGGGTCTGTCCCTATGGCATGTATCGTTCTTGGATCTATCTGAACTAGCTTTACCTCCTCCCATAAGCTGACTTATGTTGTGACCTACTCGCCTATCGCCCTTCACGGCCTCCCGTGTTGCTGGTCGGCCTCCTGCTCATCCCGCAACGGGGGCTACACATGCTGGCATGGCGCTTGTGCTTGGGTTCGTCCCTGCAACGCTGATAAACCTGAGAGATCGAGCTCTAGCTCACGGCCCGTCCCACGCACGTCACCTCACCAGATCCTCAGTGCCTTCATCTTCTTGCGGAAAGATCAGAGGCAGGGCAGCAAACGCAATTATGAGTTATGATCTCTCTCCGGACTAACCCACAGGAACCTCCAGAGCTTAGCTCCGGGTGGCCCCCGCCAGCTGCCCCTTTTTCACGCGATTCGCTTGCACATTAAAGGGGGGCTCCCAAGCATCATGCCTCAGGAGCTCCTACTGACTCTCCAGCCCTCACCCCCTGGCCTTGACCATGGCATCGCAACCTGGCATACCAGCGGCGGTGAGCTTCGCTCGAGGGTCGGGACCTGAGGACGTAGAGCACTTAGATGAGTGAGAAAAGGGGAGGTTGGCATAAGCCTACCTGGTGGCACCACCGCTGAAAGGCAAATCGGGCGCTGCGCAAGGAATCGCCTCTGGCTCTTTAAGATAAGTCACCTATTAATGTTAATGCGACGCCATTGTCTGGAGTTTCGACTCTTGCAGCCTTGCTCCGGCAATGCCGCCTTCCTTTCCAGCCTTCAGGTAGTTGCTTGCACGCCAAAGGGGACCTCTTGAGCATCGCTCCTCAGGAGCTCTTACCGGACCTTGGGTCGCTTGCCTCCTGGCCTTGGCCATGGCATCACGACCTGGCATACCAGCGACGGCCGAAGCTTGCCTGGGGACTGGGACCTGCCAGTGCTAAGCTACCGTGAGGACGAAATGGAGGGGCCGGGTTATACTCATGACGACTCTTGAAGCCCAAGACAGCTCCTGGAGATGGCGGGTTAGTTAAGGGCCCAGGGCCCAAAGGGCGACTTAAGGCCCATAGAGATAAACCGCCATATATGTGTAAACTTGTATTATAAGGCAGGAATAGAGAGAAACTGAGCCGGACATTGTTTATGAGCCGGCCAGGACTCTATGAGCCGCTGGGCATCGACCTCTGTATATAAAGGGACGACCCAGCGGCGGTTCAGGGCAAGTAACATCACAATCGAGAGCTAGGTCAAGCGGATTCGCTCCCTAGTTATCGAGACATACATAATCCCACTCAAAACTGGATCGTAGGCTTTTACCTTCACCGCAAGGGGCCGAACCAGTACAAACCTCGTGTCCTTTGTCCCGATTAACCCCTTCTTGCTTCCTATTTGTGATGGCTCCACGACTAAGTCCTTTCACTAGGACATCTGCCATGACAATTCCACGATAGTTGGCGCCCACCGTGGGGCTAGCGCACGGTGGATTTGAGTTCTTGAAGGGCAGCTTTGAAGGGCTCAATGGATACGCTGTGGGCCGGATGACCAAGAGTCGTCGCGGCAAACTCTACATTGACGACGCAGGCTGGGGCCCCGACGTCAATTGAGTACGGGTACCGGGTCCCCTTCGACGGAATTCACGTCTTCATCGGCCGGATCGGCGAGCCAGGCCCTGAGCCGGACATCTGCACCGACATCATCGAGACGGCTCAGCGTGCAAGACCCGCCCAGGCTCCGCCCGCCATGAAGCGTGCCTTCGTGGGATGCATCCATGGAGGAGAACTTCCTGAAGGATCCGTGTCTGGCAGTGAGACGGCCATCTATTCTGACGGTGAGTCGTCTATGGGTGAGACGGATTCGTTGTATCAATTACAAGACGGCGGGCTTGGGGGCTGTTCCGATGGCAGCAGTATTCCGGACCCCTTTGAGCCGCCGAGCAGAGTAGGGATCTTCATGGCTGGCACTCAACCAGGTCAAAACTCTACAGCTGCGGCAGCAATAACCTCCGGGTCAGTGGCAGCCAGGGCAGGAGGCCCTGTGCGCCCGCCGGCTCAGGTGCTGATTGATCTCACAGATAGGCTGACAACCCTATTAAACGCCGCAGTTAATCCGGCGGATCAGACTGAACATGATGCAGAGGTGGCTCGATTTCGTGAGGAGATAGCACAAGCCAAGGAAAACCTAGTAGTTGAGGGCACCAGATTGGCCACAGAACGGGCAGCTTTGGATGCTCGAGCTCAGCAGCTTCAATCAGAAGTGTTCCAGCTTACGATGGATTTAAACGCATCAAATGAGGTCATGAGGAGAAGGCACCAGCAGTCTCAAACCCGTCTGCCTTTGATTTATGATCCTAGAAATCTCTTCCGCACACCCGGTGCAGGTCCCAGTAATCCGCCAGAGGCAAACCCGGCTGCGACGCCCGGAGCTGGGGCGCCGGTTCAACCACGGGTGACAGAACCTCCCCGAGTGAACACTGCTCCGCCTCAGTATGTGCCAACACCACCGGGTCATTATTCTAACCCGGTGGAGAACATGATCGCTGCGGCGGCGCGATTAGCGGCTCTCCCGATGGAGGGAGATGCTACCTCTTGAGCACTGCGTTGGTTTTCCCTTGAAGAGGAAAGGGTGATGCAGCAAAGTAGCGTGAGTATTTCCCTCAGTTTTTGAGAAATAAGGTATCAATCCAGTAGGAGGCCACGCACGAGTCCCTCGCACCTACACAAACAAATAAAATCCTCGCAACCAACGCAATAAAAGGCTTGTCAATCCCTTCACGGTCACTTACGAAAGTGATATCTGATAGATATGATAAGATAATATTTTTGGTATTTTTATGATAAAGATGCAAAGTAAAATAAAAGGCAATAAAAATAGCTAAGTGTTTGAAGATTAATATGATAGAGAATAGACCCGGGGGCCATAGGTTTCACTAGTGGCTTCTCTCGAGAGCATAAATATTACAGTGGGTAAACAAATTACAGTTGAGCAATTGACAGAATTGAGCATAGTTATGAGAATATCTAGGTATGATCATGTATATAGGCATCACGTCCGCGACAAGTAGACCGACTCCTGCCTGCATCTACTTCTATTACTCCACACTTCGACCACTATCCAGCATGCATCTAGAGTATTAAGTTCAAAAGAACAGAGTAACGCTTTAAGTAAGATGACATGATGTAGAGGGATAAACTCATGCAATAAGATATAAACCCCATCTTGTTATCCTCGATGGCAACAATACAATAGTGCCTTGCTGCCCCTACTATCACTGGGAAAGGACACCACAAGATTGAACCCAAAGCTAAGCACTTCTCCCATTGCAAGAAAGATCAATCTAGTAGGCCAAACCAAATTGATAATTCGAAGAGACTTGCAAAGATAACCAATCATACATAAAAGAATTCAGAGAAGATTCAAATATTGTTCATAGATAAACTTCATCATAAACCCACAATTCATCGGTCTCAACAAACACACCGCAAAAGAATATTACATCGAATAGATCTCCACGAGAATCATGGAGAACTTTGTATTGAGATCCAAAGAGAGAGTAGAAGCCATCTAGCAAATAACTATGGACCCGAAGGTCTGAGGTAAACTACTCACACATCATCGGAGAGGCTATGGTGTTGATGTAGAAGCCCTCCGTGACCGATGCCCCCTCCGGCGGAGCTTCAGAAAAGGCCCCAAGATGGGATCTCACAGGTACACAAGGTTGCGGCGGTGGAATTAGGTTCTTGGCTCCGTATCTGGTAGTTTGGAGGTACGTAGGTATATATAGGAGGAAGAAGTACGTCGGTGGAGCAACATGAGCCCCACGAGGGTGGAGGGCGCGCCCAGGGGGGTAGGCGCGCCCCCCTACCCTGTGCCCTCCTGGTAGCTTTCTTGACATAGGGTCCAAGTCCTCTGGATCATGTTCGTTCCAAAAATCACGTTCCCGAAGGTTTCATTCCGTTTGGACTCCATTTGATATTATTTTTCTATGAAACTCTGAAATTGGCAAAAAACAACAATTCTGGGCTGGGCCTCCGGTTAATAGGTTAGTCCCAAAAATAATATAAAAGTGTATAATAAAGCCCATTAATGTCCAAAACAAAATATAATATAGCATGGAACAATCAAAAATTATAGATACGTTGGAGACGTATCAAGCATCCCCAAGCTTAATTCCTGCTCGTCCTCGAGTAGGTAAATGATAAAAACAGAATTTTTGATGTGGAATGCTACTTGGCATAATTTCAATGTAATTCTCTTAATTGTGGTATGAATATCCAGGTCCGAAAGATTCAAGACAAAATTTTAATATTGACATAAAAATAATAATACTTGAAGTATACTAACTAAGCAATTATGTCTTCTCAAAATAACATGGCCAAAGAAAGTTATCCCTACAAAATCATATAGTCTGGCTATGCTCTATCTTCACCACACAAAGTATTTAAATCATGCACAACCCCGATGACAAGCCAATCAATTGTTTCATACTTTTGATGTTCTCAAACTTTTTCAATCTTCACGCAATACATGAGCGTGAGCCATGGACATAGCACTATATGTGGAATAGAATGGTGGTTGTGGAGAAGACAAAAAAGGAGAAGATAGTCTCACATCAACTAGGCGTATCAACGGGCTATGGAGATGCCCATTAATAGATATCAATGTGAATGAGTAGGGATTGCCATGCAACGGATGCACTAGAACTATAAGTATATGAAAGCTCAACAAAAGAAACTAAGTGGGTGTGCATCCAACTCGCTTGCTCACAAAGACCTAGGGCATTTTGAGGAAGCCCGTCATTGGAATATACAAGCCAAGTTCTATAATGAAAAAATCCCACTAGTATATGAAAGTGATATCATAGGAGACTCTCTATCATGAAGATCATGGTGCTACTTTGAAGCATAAGTGTGGTAAAAGGATAGTAACATTGTCCCTTCTCTCTTTTTCTCTCATTTTTTTATTTGGGTCTTTTCTCTTTTTTTATGGCCTCTTTTTTTTTAGTCCGGAGTCTCATCCCGACTTGTGGGGGAATCATAGTCTCCATCATCCTTTCCTCACTTGGGAAAATGCTCTAAAAATGATGATCATCACACTTTTATTTACTTACAACTCAATAATTACAACTCATTACTTAGAACAAAATATGACTCTATGTGAATGCCTCCGGCGATATACTGGGATATGCAATGAATCAAGAGTGACATGTATGAAAGAATTATGAACGGTGGCTTTGCCACAAATACAATGTCAACTACATGATCATGCAAAGCAATATGACAATGATGGAGCGTGTCATAGTAAACGGAACGGTGGTAAGTTGCATGGCAATATATCTCGGAATGGCTATGGAAATGCCATAATAGGTAGGTATGGTGGCTGTTTTGAGGAAGGTATATGGTGGGTGTATGATACCGGCGAAAAGTGCGCGGTATTAGAGAGGCTAGCAATGGTGGAACGAAGAAAGTGTGTATAATCCATGGACTCAACATTAGTCATAAAGAACTCATATACTCATTGCAAAAATCTACAAGTTATCGAAGCAAAGTATTACGTGCATGCTCCTTGTGACGCCCCGAGACCGACGCTCTAGACGGCTTCCATATTTTTCGTTATCGTTGTGTGTATTTATTTATTTGTTGCATTCATCATCGCATCATCCGCATGTTTTCTTAAAACTCTTAATTCGTTCGTAGTTGCCGCATCTCTCAGTTGTCCGTTCCGAGACCAACCGGGTTTTCGAGTCCCTCTTGTCTGGCCGCTTAATCTCCTTGCTCAGTGCTCAAACCCCTCGCGTGCGCGTCCGAAACTTCTCCGAACCCGACCCGGGCAGTCTTGACCGATGGGTCCGGATCATCCCCCAAAATCTATAAAATATCTCTGTTTTCTTTTTGGACTCCCTACCTATTTATTTCTCGACCGTCCGATTGCGATCGGAGGGATGACCCAACCAAAAATTTGAGGAGAGTTGTCCCATCCCTCCCGTCGCCGCCAGCCAACTACCCACTCCTCTTCCACCTCGGGATTTCCAGATCCCATCTCGTAGCCAGCCATCCCCTCGATCCATCCATCCCAGTCGATCCACCCTCCATCCACCTCCTCGATTTGGCAAACCAGCCAACCATCATTGAACCCGACCTCGAGCTCTCGCATAGCCAGCCGTGCCTCCCGCGGCGACGAACAGCAACACCCAACAGGACTCTCCTGCAGCCCGAGCTCCTCCGTCCACGCCCTTGTCGCCTCCGACCTCCTCGCGACCCCGCTGCCCCCGGCGAAGCTCGCCGCCGGCAACAACTCCCAGCAGACCTCGTCGCCTCTCCTCCCTTTCTTCTCTTTCTCTCGTTTTTCTCTCTGCCCCGCAGGAACCAGGAGCTCCACGCCATGGCCGCCCCTTGGTGCTTCGTGCAGCGCCTGACCTGTTCCTTCTTGTGGCCTCAGCCTCGCGCGTCGCGCCAGCGCAGCAACGCCTTGTCACTCGCCGTCTTCGCCACCGTGGGCCTCCCTGCCCAACGCCATGGCATGGCCGCCGCCCTGCTGCAACGAGACCCAAGTCCCGTCGATCTGTAGCCCGAGCTCGCGCCTGTCCTCGCCGGAGTCCTTCTCCTCGCCGCTGCCTTCGCCAAGTCCCTCGTCGGAGCGCTCGTCCCAAGTTCCGCGCCTCTACTTCCCCTGCATCGCCCCCTATCTTCTGCCTCGTCCTCTTCGAGAGGAACGAGCGGCACGCTGCCGCCGCGCGTTGAGCCGCGCCCGGGTCGCGTCCGCACGAAGCCCAGCGCCTCTTCCCACCGACTGGGCCAAGCCCATGGGTGAGCAGCCCCCTCCAGCCCCTTTCTATACACTATCGGGCCAGCCGGATTCGCCCCTATCATGTTTTTTTTTCGAGGAACGATTTGCTAATTAACCGAGAATTTGTTGTTTTACAGAAAACCCCCTAATGTTCATGCATCTAATAACTAATTAACGTGCATCGGTTTAAAATGATTTTAAATAATGTAAAATGCTTAGAATTTTATCTAGTTTCACATTATGCCACTTTCATCCATGTTTAAAATGTTTAAATTGCTGTTTGGTCAAATTTGCTCAAATGCCATGCTAAAATGATTTATTTCATAATTAATTAACCGTAGCTCCAAATTTAATAAACTTTATATGTAAATGGGGTCGAAAAATGCCTAGTTTAACATGCTGCACTTTATTTTGCTGTTTAACAACATTAAAATTGTGTTTAGGGCAGAACAGTACCAAATCTAAAATATGCATATGATGATTTTCGGAATTGTTGTTTGTTGTTCCAGCCTCATTTAAACATGCCCTAAATAGTTAGTTTACTTATGCTTCACCTCTTGCCATGTTAATCAACATTTAATATTGTTGGGTACATAACCAAGAGAGAACTAAATAATTGATGTGGTGTTTCGTCAATATGAGCTCCACTTAATTTGTAGTATTGTTTGTTGGCACTTTGCCATGCCATGCCTCATTTAAACCGGACATGCATCATACTTGATTGTGCATCATGCCATGTTTATGATTGTGTGTTTACCATGTTGTTTGCTTCTTTCCGGTTGCGCTTCTCTCGATTAGTTCGTATCGTTGCGATTGTGAGGATTCGTCGACTTACGTCCGTTTGTCTTCTTCATGGACTCGTTCTTCTTCCTTGCGGGATCTCAGGCAAGATGACCATACCCTCGAATCACTTCTATCTTTGCTTGCTAGTTGTTCGCTCTATTGCTATGCTGCGCTACCTACCACTTGCTATATCATGCCTCCCATATTGCCATGTCAAGCCTCTAACCACCTTCCTAGCAAACCGTTGTTTGGCTAAGTTACCGCTTTTGCTCAGCCCCTTCTTATAGCGTTGCTAGTTGCAGGTGAAGTTGAAGTTTGTTCCATGTTGGAACATGGATATGTTGGGATATCACAATATCTCTTATTTAATTAATGCATCTATATACTTGGTAAAGGGTGGAAGGCTCGGCCTTATGCCTGGTGTTTTGTTCCACTCTTGCCGCCCTAGTTTCCTCATACCGGTGTTATGTTCCTTGATTTTGCGTCCTTACGCGGTTGGGTGATTTATGGGACCCCCTTGACAGTTCGCTTTGAATAAAACTCCTCCAGCAAGGCCCAACCTTGGTTTTACCATTTGCCTACCTAAGCCTTTTTCCCTTGGGTTTCCGGAGCCCGAGGGTCATCTTTTTAACCCCCCCGGCCAGTGCTCCTTCGAGTGTTGGTCGAACGAGTAGAATGGCCACCTCGGGGAAACTTGAGGGCTGGTTTTACTCGTAGGATGTCTCATCCGGTGTGCCCTGAGAACGAGATATGTGCAGCTCCTATCGGGATTTGTCGGCACATCGGGCGGCTTTGCTGGTCTTGTTTACCATTGTCGAAATGTTGTAACCGGGATTCCGAGACTGATCGGGTCTTCCCGGGAGAAGGAATATCCTTCGTTGACCGTGAGAGCTTATAATGGGCTAAGTTGGGACACCCCTGCAGGGTATTATCTTTTGAGACGTGCCCGTCGGTTATGTGGCAGATGGGAATTTGTTAATATCCGGTTGTAGAGAAACTTGAACACTTGACTTAATTAAAATGCATCAACCGCGTGTGTAGCCGTGATAGTCTCTTTTCGGCGGAGTCCGGGAAGTGAACACGGTTTGGGTTTGTATGAACGTAAGTAGTTTCAGGATCACTTCTTGATCACTTCTAGCTTCTCGACCATTGCGTAGCTTCTCATCTTACTCTTATTTGCGTATGTTAGCCACCATATTTGCTTAGTGCTGCTGCAGCTCTCACCTCATTACCTGATCCTACCATAAGCTTAATAGTCTTGATCTCGTGGGTGTGAGATTTGCTGAGTCCTCTGACTCACAGTACTTCCAAAACAGTTGCAGGTGCCGATTGATCACCAGTGCAGGTGATGCTACGAAACTCAAGTGGGAGTTCGACGAGGACCTTGGTCGTTACTATGTTTCGTTTCCTGATGATCAGTAGTGGAGCCAGTTGGGACGATCGGGGATCTAGCATTTGGGTTATCTTCTTTTCTTTTGGTTTGACCGTAGTCGGTCTATGTGTGTATTCTGATGATGTATGATTTATTTAAGTATTGTGTGAAGTGGCGATTGTAACCAACTCTATTTATCCCTTTCTTGTTCATTACATGGGATTGTGTGAAGATGACCCTTCTTGCGACAAAACCTACATGCGGTTATGCCTCTAAGTCGTGCCTCGACACGTGGAGATATAGCCGCATCGTGGGCTGTTACAGTTGGTAATCAGAGCCATCCCCGACTTAGGAGCCCCTGCTTGATCGAATCGCTGGCGTTGTTGAGTCTAGAACAAAAATGTTTTGGAGTCTTAGGATTATATATATCGGAGAGTAGGATTGTTTTACTCCTCAGTCCCTTCGTCGCTCTGGTGAGGCCTCCTGACGTAGATGTTTTGACTTTCCTCTCCTCAAATTTCACTAAATTTTTTAGATCACGCGGGTATCTTGGAATCGTTCTGATGGTTTTGTGACGAGAACATTGTTCTTGGTGCCTCCTGACATTTAGGGGTTGTGGCAGTGTCCCGGGGAGTTGAGCTCCGAGGTGTTGTCGTCACAATTTTATCGTTGCAGTTCTGGAATACCTGAGTTTCGCCGACATCGAAAATCTCTTTTATGCAGTTGTTGGTGAGATCACCTCGACGCCACCCAATACTGGGCGGGAGTTCGGGAGTATTGCCATACTCGTATAACGATGCTTTTCGAAGGTTGAGGTACACGATTTCCGAAGGTTTCTTGGTTATGTGTTGACGGATGGATACAGCTGGATCTAGGATTGTTAGTTTGGGTGAGATATATTGCGTCCCCTGTATCCCCAACACAGATTGCATAACCAAAAGTTTCGGGAGTTTATAAGTGGGAATTCAAGTGTCTCGTAGGATATCTTTCCAACACACACATGATACGATATGGGATCTATCATATGTTTGTTTCCGGCTTATTCTGCAAGCCAATCCTTTGTTTTGTTTTTTTGTGGTATCGAGTTGCTTCAATGCCAAGTGTTGATTCCTACCTTATTCTAAGGTGTTCTCATATTTCTATGGGATACTAATCCTTCTTGACCATCGGTTGCCTTCTTAATTCTATTTCCAACCGGTGCGTTTCTCTTCAAGTGATCCATCATTCCCATCGAAGATCAATTATAAGTTGGTGTTTATTCATCTGCCCCAAGTTGCCTTTGTTTTCCCGCCCTCCCACCCTTTTCTTCAAGGACTCAGATTTCTTAATCAAGTATCCTTTTTATTGATGCGAAGTCTCTTCATTCTTTTCTTTCAATGTTCTTATCCGGTGATTTCCCATGAAGATACTAACGGAGCTTCAAGTTTATTATTCTTCGTTCTTTTTCTTCTCCGGTGGACTCAAGTCAAGCTTCAGTGTTGATCATATATTTTCCTCGTTTCAAATGCTTTCTCATGCCGTGCATCTCTTAATCATCCACCGCTTGCTATTCATTGTTCAGGAGTGCTGAAGTATCTAGAGATTCGTGTTTCATTCAATCATTCTAACTATTTCGAGGTTGTTACCTCATTCAAGCCATTTAATTCAACCGGTGCAATCTCCTTTTCAAGTAATCATTTCAACGGTGTATTTTTTGAGTGGGCCCTAACCCACAGGTCTTTTCCCAGGATCTTACCTGACTCTTCTAACTTTCCGGAGTTTTCTCAAATTCTTTTCAAAGTTTGACGTAAGAATGGTTATCATAAGTATATGTCTTTCTCCAAGATCTTTCAAATTCTTTTCATCGTTGGTTCAACCTTTCTAATTTTCATCCGAGAGTATCTCAACAATTGTCAGGGTGGTTCTCATCATCATTCTCAACATGTGAAGACCGAAGAAGAATTGCTCTTGAATCTTGGTCCGTTCTCTTGAAGATTCATGGTTCTAGCTTGATGCCATCCTCTCATAATTGTTTTCGATTGTGAGAATTCTTTTCACCCATCCAGAGCAATTCGGAGTCTTTTCAGTTTGATTCTCCGGAACTCATCATCTCAGAATTACTCATTCCAGCTTTCAGCTCTCGTTCTCCAAATCTTACCGGTGCATCGCTCAAGTATTCCCTAGTCAACTCGTGATCTCTTCATTATCTTGTATCTTAAGTTCCGCAAGTATCTTCGTTTGTTTTCAAATTCTTACCGGTGATTCATCCCGTTACTTCGTTCATTTTCAATTCTTACGGTGGTTCGTTCAGGAGTTCTCTTCCTTCGTTATCATATAGATTCATTGGTTCTTTCCAATCCTATCGGTGGTTCCTTGAAGACCTTCTCAAGTTTACGCTATATCTCTCTTAATCCTTTCTACAGGCATAAGTAGTATGCCAAATCCGTTGCTTGTCGTCAATTTAAATTGGTGAAGGATGAGCATAACATAACTCTTATTCTTGCTTCATCCAAGTGATTAATTCCTTCTTCCGCAGTTTGTAATGGTATCAATTTCTTAGTTCTAAGTTGTTCATCTCTTCTTCCGGAGTTTGTTCATCATATCACATTCTCGGTTCGAGATGCTTCATATTTTCTTTTCCGGAGTTCAAAGTTTTCTCATTATATCGTCCTGAAGCTCCATCTAAATCATTGCAAGGCTTCACCTTGTGTTGTCAACTTCTCTTTCTTTCTATCATCCTTTTGTTTACCGGAGTTCTTCATGGAGGCTCTGCATGGTGGTTCGTCAAGGATTCCTTTCATTTTTCAATTATTATTTTCAAGATTTCTCTCGGAGTCAAGATCCGTCAAGCTATACTCTAAAATAAACATGGTGCTCAACACATGTTTGTTTTGAGGAGTTCAAGTATTCTTCTTCTTGCATTTCGAAGTGCAATTCTTTCTACCTTATCTTTTGAGATGGTGTTATGTCATTCTTGACAATTTCCTTTATGTTTCATGATTCACAAGTTGTAAGGAATGGGATATTTAAACCCATCAATCTCTTCTTTGGAGTTATCTTGGGTTATATTTCACCTTAAGCTTTCCCTAAGGATTGTTGCTATTTATGGTGCTTATAAATGACCCAAGTTCTTCATTTATCCTCCCGGTGAAATAAGTTTCTCGTCTCCTTGTTGATATCAATCCAATTTATTGTTTCCGTTAGTGGCAGAATTTCACCTCATAATTTTGAGACATTTTCCATAAGCCCACAACAACCTTATTCTTTTGTTGTTTAATTTTCACCAACTCCATTCAATCCTTGTTTCTAAGGATGCCTTCAAATTCATTGGTGGTAGAAGTTATCATTTTCTTCTACTTCTTTCGTCCTAACGATCTAGCTTCTATTCGTTCGTTCCGGAAGCATTGTGATGTTGCACTCTTCGACACATCATCCCATTTTTGGCAAAGATCATGTTCTTTCCTTTGCTTATACATTCAACCGGAGTGTCGTGTCCTCCATTCAAGTTCTCGTCTCATCAAGTTTTGCCTCCCTTCTCAACCGGAGTGCTGTTTGAAATCTTCCTTACCCCTTGTGTCATTCTTTCAATAGTTCCGGAGGCAGTGTGTTGTTGATTTCATGAAGTGTCCTCTCATCTTGTCAAGTTCATGTTCAATTCCTTCCATTTACAGTCGGAGTGCTGTCCAAATTATATCATTCTTATTCCTTCTCTATCTTGTTTTAACCGGAGTGTTGTGTCTATCATTCCTCTTCTAACCGGAGTCTCACCCAAGTGCTTTCATTTTGCCAAGTTCATATTCTATGCCTTCCATTTCCAACTGGAGTGTTGTCGTAATTGATCTTTATCGTTCCTTGTACATCTCGTTTCAACCGGAGTGCTTGCATGTACTTCTTGTCCATTGTAACCCTTTTCTTATGTCTTTCAATCGACAAGGTTCTCGTAATGTTCCTGGTTCCTCTTTTCTAACGGAGTGTTTTCAACTTCGTTCATCTCCGTTGTATTCTTTCTTTCAAGTTTTCAACCTCTCAAGGTTCATTGGTTTCACTCGTTTTTCAAAGAAGCAACTTAGTCTTACCTCTTCCTCTTCCGCTTATCTCCGGTGCCATCCTTAGATCTCGGGACGAGATCTCTTGTAAGTGGAGGAGTGTTGTGACGCCCCGAGACCGACGCTCTAGACGGCTTCCATATTTTTTGTTATCGTTGTGTGTATTTATTTATTTGTTGCATTCATCATCGCATCATCCGCATGTTTTCTTAAAACTCTTAGTTCGTTCGTAGTTGCCGCGTCTCTCAGTTGTCCGTTCCGAGACCAACCGGGTTTTCGAGTCCCTCTTGTCTGGCCGCTTAATCTCCTTGCTCAGTGCTCAAACCCCTCGCGTGCGCGTCCGAAACTTCTCCGAACCCGACCCGGGCAGTCTTGACCGATGGGTCCGGATCATCCCCCAACATCTATAAAATATCTCCGTTTTCTTTTTGGACTCCCTACCTATTTATTTCTCGACCGTCCGATTGCGATCGGAGGGACGAGGTAGCCCTAACCTAAATCCATCTACTATAAATAATGACACAACCCTAAATTTGAGGAGAGTTGTCCCATCCCTCCCGGCGCCGCCAGCCAACTACCCACTCCTCTTCCACCTCGGGATCTTCCCAGATCCATCTCGTAGCCAGCCATCCACTCGATCCATCCATCCTGTCGATCCACCCTCCATCCACCTCCATGATTTGCAAACCCAGCCAACCATCGTTCGAACCCCGACCTCGAGCTCTCGCATAGCCAGCCGTGCCTCCTCGCCGGTGACGAACAGCAACACCAACAGGATTCTCCTGCAGCCCGAGCTCCTTCGTCCACACCCTTGTCGACTCCGACCTCCTCGCGACCCCGCTGCCCCCGGCGAAGCTCGCCGCCGGCAACTACTCCCAGCAGGCCTCATCGCCTCTCCTCCCTTTCTTCTCTTTCTCTCAGTTTTTCTCTCTGCCCCGCAGGAACTAGGAGCTCCACGCCATGGCCGCCCCTTGGTGCTTCGTGCAGCGCCTGACCTGTTCCTTCCTGTGGCCTCAGCCTCGCGCGCCGCGCCAGTGCAGCAGCGCCTTGTCCACTCGCCGTCTTTGCCGCCCGTGGGCCTCCCTGCCCGACGCCATGGATGGCCGCCGCCCCGCTGCTCCGAGACCCAAGTCCCGTCGATCTGTAGCCCGAGCTCGCGCCTGTCCTCGCCGGAGTCCTTCTCCTCGCCGCTGCCTTCGCCAAGTCCCTCGCCGGAGCGCTCGTCCCCAAGTTCCGCGCCTCTGCTTCCCCTGCATCGCCTCCTGTCTTCTGCCTCGTCCTCGTTCGAGCAGAGAACGAGCGCACGCTGCCGCCACGCGTTGACCCGCGCCCGGGTCGCGTCCAGCACGAAGGCCCAGCGCCTCTTCCACCGCCTGGGCAGAGCCCATGGGTGAGCAGCCCCCCCCAGCCCCTTTCCTGTACACTGTCGGGCCAGCCGGATTCGGCCCTATCCATGTTTTTTTTCGCGGAACGATTTGCTAATTAACCGAGAAGTTGTTGTTTTACAGAAAAACCCCTAATGTTCATGCATCTAATAACTAATTAACCGTGCATCGGTTTAAAATGATTTAAGTATGTAAAATTCTTAGAATTTTATCTAGTTTCACATTATGCCACTTTCATCCATGTTTAAAATGTTTAAATTGCTGTTTGATTAAATTTACTCAAATGCCATGCTAAAATGATTTATTTCATAACTAATTAACCATAGCTCCAAATTTAATAAACTTTATATGTAAATGGGGTCGAAAAATGCCTAGTTTAACATAGTGCACTTTATTTTGCTGTTTAACGACATTAAAATTGTGTTTAGGGCAGAACAGTACCAAATCTAAAATATGCATATGAGGATTTTCCGGAATTGTTGTTTGTTGTTCCGGCCTCATTTAAACTTGCCTAAATAGTTAGTTTACTTATGCTTCACCTCTTGCCATGTTAATCAACATTTAATATTGTTGGGTACATAAACGAGAGAGAACTAAATAATTGATGTGGTGTTTCGTCAATATGCAACTCGTTGCATATTGAGCTCCAC
Source organism: Triticum aestivum (assembly GCF_018294505.1). Classification (NCBI taxonomy): domain Eukaryota; kingdom Viridiplantae; phylum Streptophyta; class Magnoliopsida; order Poales; family Poaceae; genus Triticum; species Triticum aestivum. The sequence goes on along the minus strand of NC_057814.1, from coordinate 226,674,870 downwards.
TTAATTTGTAGTATTGTTTGTTGCACTTTGCCATGCCATGCCTCATTTAAACCGGACATGCATCATACTTGAGTGTGCATCATGCCATGTTTATGATTGTGTGTTTACCATGTTGTTTTTCCTTCTTTTCGGTTGCGCTTCTTCTCAATAGTTCTCGGTATCGTTGCGATTGTGAGGATTCGTTCGACTACGTTGGTTCGTCTACTTCATGGACCCGTTCTTCTTCCTTGCGGGATCTCAGGCAAGATGACCATACCCTCGAAATCACTTCTATCTTTGCTTGCTAGTTGTTCGTTCTATTGCTATGCTGCGCTACCTACCACTTGCTATATCATGCCTCCCATGTTGCCATGTCAAGCCTCTAACCATCCTTTCCTAGCAAACCGTTGTTTGGCTAAGTTACCGCTTTTGCTCAGCCCTTCTTATAGCGTTCCTAGTTGCAGGTGAAGTTGAAGTTGGTTCCATGTTGGAACATGGATATTTTTGGCATATCACAATATCTCTGATTTAATTAATGCATCTATATATTTGGTAAAGGGTGGAAGGCTCAGCCTTATGCCTGGTGTTTTGTTCCACTCTTGCCGCCCTAGTTTCCGTCATACCGGTGTTATGTTCCTTGATTTTGTGTCCCTTACGCGGTTGGGTGATTTATGGGACCCCCTTGACAGTTCGCTTTGAATAAAACTCCTCCAGCAAGGCCCAACCTTGGTTTTACCATTTGCCTACCTAAGCCTTTTTCCCTTGGGTTTCCGGAGCCCGAGGGTCATCTTTTTAACCCCCCCCCCCCGGGCCAGTGCTCCTTCGAGTGTTGGTCCGAAACGAGTAGACTGCGGGGCCACCTCGGGGAAACTTGAGGGCTGGTTTTACTCGTAGGATGTCTCATCCGGTGTGCCCTGAGAACGAGATATGTGCAGCTCCTATCGGGATTTGTCGACACATCGGGCGGCTTTGCTGGTCTTGTTTTACCATTGTCAAAATGTCTTGTAACCGGGATTCCGAGACTGATCGGGTCTTCCCGGGAGAAGGAATATCCTTCGTTGACCGTGAGAGCTTATAATGGGCTAAGTTGGGACACCCCTGCAAGTATTATCTTTTGAAAGCCGTGCCCGCGGTTATGTGGCAGATGGGAATTTGTTATTGTCCGGTTGTAGAGAACTTGACACTTAACTTAATTAAAACACATCAACCGCGTGTGTAACCGTGATGGTCTCTTTTCGGCGGAGTCCGGGAAGTGAACACGGTTTTTGGGTTATGTTTGACGTAAGTAGGAGTTCAGGATCACTTCTTGATCATTACTAGTTGACGACCGTTCCGTTTGCTTCTCTTCTCGCTCTTATTTGCGTATGTTAGCCACCATATATGTTTAGTGCTTGGTGCAGCTCCACCTCCCTACCTTCTCCTACCCATAAGCTTAAATAGTCTTGATCTCAGGGGTATGAGACTGCTGAGTCCTCGTGACTCACAGATTCTACAAAACAGTTGCAGGTGCCGATGATACCAATGCAGATGGTGCAACCGAGCTCAAGTGGGAGTTGGACGAGGACCTTGGTCGTTACTATGTTTCGTTTCCTAATGATCAGTAGTGGAGCCCAGTTGGGACGATCGGGGATCTAGCAGTTGGGTTATCTTCTTTTCTTTTGGCTTTGACCGTAGTCGGTCTGTGTGTGTACTCTGATTGATGTATGATTTATTTAAGTATTGTGTGAAGTGGCGCTTGTAAGCCAACTCTCTTTATCCCATCCTTGTTCATTACATATGATTGTGGGAAGATGACCCTTCTTGCGACAAAACCTACAATGCGGTTATACCTCTAAGTCGTGCCTCGACACGTGAGAGATATAGCCGCATCGTGGGTGTTACAAGTTGGTATCAGAGCCATCCCCGACTTAGGAGCCCCTGCTTGATCAAATCGCTGGCGTTGTTGAGTCTAGAACAAAAATGTTTTGAGTCTTAGGATTATATATATCGGAGAGTAGGATTCTTTTTACTCCTCAGTCCCTTCGTCGCTCTGGTGAGGTCTCCTGACGTAGAAGTTTTGACTCTTCTCTCCTAAAAATTTCACTAATTTTTTTTAGGATCACGCGGGTATCTTGGAATCGTTCCGATGGTTTTGTGACGAGAACATTGTTCTTGGTGCCTCCTGACATTTAGGGGTTGTGGCAGTGTCCCGGGGAGTTGAGCTCCGAGGTGTTGTCGTCACAATTTTATCGTTGCAGTTCTGGAATACCTGAGTTTCGCCGACATCGAAAATCTCTTTTATGCAGTTGTTGGTGAGATCACCTCGACGCCACCCAGTACTGGGGCGGGAGTTCGGGAGTATTGCCATAGCTCGTATAACGGATGCTTTTCGAAGGTTGAGGTACACGATTTCCGAAGGTTTCTTGGTTATGTGTTGACGGATGGATACAGCTGGATCTAGGGATGTTAGTTTGGGTGAGATATATTGCGTACCCTGTATCCCCAACACCAGATTGCATAACCAGAAAGTTTCAGGAGTTTATAAGTGGGAATTCAAGTGTCTCGTAGGATATCTTTCCAACACACACATGATACGATATGGGATCTATCATATGTTTGTTTCCGGCTTATTCTGCGAGCCAATCCTTTGTTTTGTTTTAATTTGTGGTATTCAAGTTGCTTCGGTGTCAAGTGTTGATTCCCTACCTTATTCTAGGTGGTGTTCTCATATTTCTATGGGGATACTAATCCTTCTTGACCATCGAGATTGCCATCTTAATTCTATTTCCAACCGGTGCGTTTCTCTTCGAGATGATCCCATCATTCTTCCCATCAGGAAGATCAATTATAAGTTGGTGTTTATTCCATCTGCCCCAAGTTGCCTTTGTTTTCCCGCCCTCCCACCCTTTTCTTCAAGGACTCAGATTTCTTAATCAAGTATCCTTTTTATTGATGCGAAGTCTCTTCATTCTTTTCTTTCAATGTTCTTATCCGGTGATTTCCCATGAAGATACTAACGGAGCTTCAAGTTTATTATTCTTCGTTCTTTTTCTTCTCCGGTGGACTCAAGTCAAGCTTTCAGTGTTGATCATATTCTTTTCCTCGTTTCAAATGCTTTCTCATGTCAGTGCATCTCTTTATCATGCACCGCTTGCTATTCAATTTTTCCGGAGTGCTGAAGATATATCTGAAGATTCGTGTTTCCACTCCGCATCAATTCTAACTATTTCGAGGTTGTTACTTCATTCAAGCCATTTAATTCAACCGGTGCAATATCCTTTTCAAGTAATCATTTCAACGGTGTATTTTTTGGAGTGGGCCTTAACACACAAGTCTTTTCCCAGGATCTTACCTGACTCTTCTAATTCTTTCCGGAGTTTTTCTCAAATTCTTTTCAAAGTTTGACGTAAGAATGGGTTATCATCAGTCATATGTCTTTCTCCAAGATCTTCCAAATTCTTTTCATCGTTGGTTCAACCTTTCTAATTTTCATCCCGGAGTATCTCAACAATTGTCAGGGTGGTTCTCATCATCATTCTCAACATGTGAAGACCGAAGAAGAATTGCTCTTGAATCTTGGTCCGTTCTCTTGAAGATTCATGGTTCTAGCTTGATGCCATCCTCTCATAATTGTTTTCGATTGTGAGAATTCTTTTCACCCATCCAGAGCAATTCCGGAGTCTTTTCAGTTTGATTCTCCGGAACTCATCATCTCAGAATTACTCATTCCAGCTTTCAGCTCTCGTTCTCCAAATCTTACCGGTGCATCGCTCAAGTATTCCCTAGTCAACTCGTGATCTCTTCATTCTCTTGTATCTAAAGTTCCGCAAGTATCTTCGTTCGTTTTCAAATTCTTACCGGTGATTCATCCCGTTACTTCGTTCATTTTCAATTCTTACGGTGGTTCGTTCAAGAGTTCTCTTCCTTCGTTATCATATAGATTCATTGGTTCTTTCCAATCCTATCGGTGGTTCGTTGAAGACCTTCTCAAGTTTACTCTATATCTCTCTTAATCCTTTCTACAGGCATAAGTAGTATGCCAAATCCTTTGCTTGTCGTCAATTTAAATTGGTGAAGGATGAGCATAACATAAGTCTTATTCTTGCTTCATCCAAGTGATTAATTCCTTCTTCCGGAGTTCGTAATGGTATCAATTTCTCAGTTCTCAGTTGTTCATCTCTTCTTTCCGGAGTTTGTTCATCATATCACATTCTCGGTTCGAGATGCTTCATCTTTTCTTTTCCGGAGTTCAAAGTTTTCTCATTATATCGTCCTGAAGCTCCATCTAAATCATTGCAAGGCTTCACCTTGTGTTGTCAACTTCTCTTTCTTTCTATCATCCTTTTGTTTACCAGAGTTCTTCATGGAGGCTCTGCATGGTGGTTCGTCAAGGATTCCTTTCATTCTTCAATTATTATTTTCAAGATTTCTCTCGGAGTCAAGATCCGTCAAGCTATACTCTAAAATAAACATGGTGCTCAACACATGTTTGTTTTGAGGAGTTCAAGTATTCTTCTTCTTGCATTTTGAAGTGCAATTCTTTCTACCTTATCTTTTGAGATGGTGTTATGTCATTCTTGACAATTTCCTTCATGTTTCATGATTCACAAGTTGTAAGGAATGGGATATTTAAACCCATCAATCTCTTCTTTGGAGTTATCTTGGGTTATATTTCACCTTAAGCTTTCCCTAAGGATTGTTGCTATTTATGGTGCTTATAAATGACCCAAGTTCTTCATTTATCCTCCCGGTGAAATAAGTTTCTCGTCTCCTTGTTGATATCAATCCAATTTATTGTTTCCGTTAGTGGCAGAATTTCACCTCATAATTTTGAGACATTTTCCATAAGCCCACAACAACCTTATTCTTTTGTTGTTTAATTTTCACCAACTCCATTCAATCCTTGTTTCTAAGGATGCCTTCAAATTCATTGGTGGTAGAAGTTATCATTTTCTTCTACTTTCTTTCGTCCTAACGATCTAGCTTCTATTCGTTCGTTCCGGAAGCATTGTGATGTTGCACTCTTCGACACATCATCCCATTTTTGGCAAAGATCATGTTCTTTCCTTTGCTTATACATTCAACCGGAGTGTCGTGTCCTCCATTCAAGTTCTCTCGTCTTATCAAGTTTGGCCTCCCTTCTCAACCAGAGTGCTGTTTGAAATCTTTCTTACCCCTTGTGTCATTCTTTCAATAGTTCCGGAGGCAGTGTGTTGTTGATTTCATGAAGTGTCCTCTCATCTTGTCAAGTTCATGTTCAATTCCTTCCATTTACAGTCGGAGTGCTGTCCAAATTATATCATTCTTATTCCTTCTCTATCTTGTTTTAACCGGAGTGTTGTGTCTATCATTCCTCTTCTAACCGGAGTCTCACCCAAGTGCTTTCATTTTGCCAAGTTCATATTCTATGCCTTCCATTTCCAACTGGAGTGTTGTCGTAATTGATCTTTATCGTTCCTTGTACATCTCGTTTCAACCGGAGTGCTTGCATGTACTTCTTGTCCATTGTAACCCTTTTCTTATGTCTTTCAACCGACAAGGTTCTCGTAATGTTCCTTGTTCCTCTTTTCTAACGGAGTGTTTTCAACTTCGTTCATCTCCGTTGTATTCTTTGTTTCAAGTTTTCAACCTCTCAAGGTTCGTTGGTTTCACTTGTTTGTCAAAGAAGCAACTTAGTCTTACCTCTTCCTCTTCCGCTTCTCTCCGGTGCCATCCTTAGATCTCGGGACGAGATCTCTTGTAAGTGGAGGAGTGTTGTGACGCCCCGAGACCGACGCTCTAGACGGCTTCCATATTTTTTGTTATCGTTGTGTGTATTTATTTATTTGTTGCATTCATCATCGCATCATCCGCATGTTTTCTTAAAACTCTTAGTTTGTTCGTAGTTGCCGCATCTCTCAGTTGTCCGTTCCAAGACCAACCGGGTTTTCGAGTCCCTCTTGTCTGGCCGCTTAATCTCCTTGCTCAGTGCTCAAACCCCTCGCGTGCGCGTCCGAAACTTCTCCGAACCCGACCCGGGCAGTCTTGACCTATGGGTCCGGATCATCCCCCAACATCTATAAAATATCTCCGTTTTCTTTTTGGACTCCCTACCTATTTATTTCTCGACCGTCCGATTGCGATCGGAGGGACGAGGTAGCCCTAACCTAAATCCATCTGCTATAAATAATGACACAGCCCTAAATTTGAGGAGAGTTGTCCCATCCCTCCCGTCACCGCCAGCCAACTACCCACTCCTCTTCCACCTCGGGATCTTCCCAGATCCATCTCGTAGCCAGCCATCCACTCGATCCATCCATCCAGTCGATCCACCCTCCATCCACCTCCTCGATTTGCAAACCCAGCCAACCATCGTTCGAACCCCGACCTCGAGCTCTCGCATAGCCAGCCGTGCCTCCTCGCCGGCGACGAACAGCAACACCAACAGGACTCTCCTGCAGCCCGAGCTCCTTCGTCCACGCCCTTGTCGCCTCCGACCTCCTCGCGACCCCGCTGCCCCCGGCGAAGCTCGCCGCAGGCAACTACTCCCAGCATGCCTCATTGCCTCTCGTCCCTTTCTTCTCTTTCTCTCAGTTTTTCTCTCTGCCCCGCAGGAACTAGGAGCTCCACGCCATGGCCGCCCCTTGGTGCTTCGTGCAGCGCCTGACCTGTTCCTTCCTGTGGCCTCAGCCTCGCGCGCCGCGCCAGTGCAGCAGCGCCTTGTCCACTCGCCGTCTTCGCCGCCCGTGGGCCTCCCTGCCCGACGCCATGGATGGCCGCCGCCCCGCTGCTCCGAGACCCAAGTCCCGTCGATCTGTAGCCCGAGCTCGCGCCTGTCCTCGCCGGAGTCCTTCTCCTCGCCGCTGCCTTCGCCAAGTCCCTCGCCGGAGCGCTCGTCCCCAAGTTCCGCGCCTCTGCTTCCCCTGCATCGCCCCCTGTCTTCTGCCTCGTCCTCGTTCGAGCAGAGAACGAGCGCACGCTGCCGCCACGCGTTGACCCGCGCCCGGGTCGCGTCCAGCATGAAGGCCCAGCGCCTCTTCCACCGCCTGGGCAGAGCCCATGGGTGAGCAGCCCCCCCAGCCCCTTTCCTGTACACTGTCGGGCCAGCCGGATTCGGCCCTATCCATGTTTTTTTTCGCGGAACGATTTGCTAATTAACCGAGAAGTTGTTGTTTTATAGAAAAACCCCTAATGTTCATGCATCTAATAACTAATTAACCGTGCATCGGTTTAAAATGATTTAAGTATGTAAAATGCTTAGAATTTTATCTAGTTTCACATTATGCCACTTTCATCCATGTTTAAAATGTTTAAATTGCTGTTTGATTAAAGTTACTCAAATGCCATGCTAAAATGATTTATTTCATAACTAATTAACCATAGCTCCAAATTTAATAAACTTTATATGTAAATTGGGTCGAAAAATGCCTAGTTTAACATAGTGCACTTTATTTTGCTGTTTAACAACATTAAAATTGTGTTTAGGGCAGAACAGTACCAAATCTAAAATATGCATATGAGGATTTTCCGGAATTGTTGTTTGTTGTTCCGGCCTCATTTAAACTTGCCTAAATAGTTAGTTTACTTATGCTTCACCTCTTGCCATGTTAATCAACATTTAATATTGTTGGGTACATAACCGAGAGAGAACTAAATAATTGATGTGGTGTTTCGTCAATATGCAACTCGTTGCATATTGAGCTCCACTTAATTTGTAGTATTGTTTGTTGCACTTTGCCATGCCATGCCTCATTTAAACCGGACATGCATCATACTTGAGTGTGCATCATGCCATGTTTATGATTGTGTGTTTACCATGTTGTTTTTCCTTCTTTCCGGTTGCGCTTCTTCTCGATAGTTCTCGGCATCGTTGCGATTGTGAGGACTCGTTCGACTACGTTGGTTCGTCTACTTCATGGACCCGTTCTTCTTCCTTGCGGGATCTCAGGCAAGATGACCATACCCTCGAAATCACTTCTATCTTTGCTTGCTAGTTGTTCGTTCTATTGCTATGCTGCGCTACCTACCACTTGCTATATCATGCCTCCCATGTTGCCATGTCAAGCCTCTAACCATCCTTTTCCTAGCAAACCGTTGTTTGGCTAAGTTACCGCTTTTGCTCAGCCCTTCTTATAGCGTTGCTAGTTGCAGGTGAAGTTGAAGTTGGTTCCATGTTGGAACATGGATATTTTTGGCATATCACAATATCTCTGATTTAATTAATGCATCTATATATTTGGTAAAGGGTGGAAGGCTCAGCCTTATGCCTGGTGTTTTGTTCCACTCTTGCGGCCCTAGTTTCCGTCATACCGGTGTTATGTTCCTTGATTTTGCGTCCCTTACGCGGTTGGGTGATTTATGGGACCCCCTTGACAGTTCGCTTTGAATAAAACTCCTCCAGCAAGGCCCAACCTTGGTTTTACCATTTGCCTACCTAAGCCTTTTTCCCTTGGGTTTCCGAAGCCCGAGGGTCATCTTTTTAACCCCCCCGGGCCAGTGCTCCTTCGAGTGTTGGTCCGAAACGAGTAGACTGCGGGGCCACCTCGGGGAAACTTGAGGGCTGGTTTTACTCGTAGGATGTCTCATTCGGTGTGCTCTGAGAACGAGATATGTGCAGCTCCTATCGGGATTTGTCGACACATCGGGCGGCTTTGCTGGTCTTGTTTTACCATTGTCAAAATGTCTTGTAACCGGGATTCCGAGACTGATCGGGTCTTCCCGGGAGAAGGAATATCCTTTGTTGACCGTGAGAGCTTATAATGGGCTAAGTTGGGACACCCCTGCAGGGTATTATCTTTTGAAAGCCGTGCCCGCGGTTATGTGGCAGATGGGAATATGTTATTGTCCGGTTGTAGAGAACTTGACACTTAACTTAATTAAAACGCATCAACCGCGTGTGTAACCGTGATGGTCTCTTTTCGGCGGAGTCCGGGAAGTGAACACGGTTTTTGGGTTATGTTTGGCGTAAGTAGGAGTTCAGGATCACTTCTTGATCATTACTAGTTGACGACCGTTCTGTTGCTTCTCTTCTCGCTCTTATTTGCGTATGTTAGCCACCATATATGCTTAGTGCTTGCTGCAGCTCCACCTCCCTACCTTCTCCTACCCATAAGCTTAAATAGTCTTGATCTCGCGGGTTTGAGACTGCTGAGTCCTCGTGAATCACAGATTCTACCAAAACAGTTGCAGGTGCCGATGATACCAATGCAGATGGTGCAACCGAGCTCAAGTGAGAGTTCGACGAGGACCTTGGTCGTTACTATGTTTTGTTTCCTGATGATCAGTAGTGGAGCCCAGTTGGGACGATCGGGGATCTAGCAGTTGGGTTATCTTCTTTTCTTTTGGCTTTGACCGTAGTCGGTCTATGTGTGTACTTTGATTGATGTATCATTTATTTAAGTATTGTGTGAAGTGGCGATTGTCAGCCAACTCTCTTTATCCCATCCTTGTTCATTACATGGGATTGTGTGAAGATGACCCTTCTTGCGACGAAACCTACAATGCGGTTATGCCTCTAAGTCGTGCGTCGACATGTGGGAGATATAGCCGCATCGTGGGTGTTACACTCCTAGGGGGATATATTGGTAGGAAAAGACCATCACTCGTCCCCGACCGCCACTCATAAGAAGACAATCAATAAATAAATCATGCTCCGACTTCATAAAATAACGGTTCACCATACGTGCATGCTACGGGAATCACAAACGTTAACACAAGTATTTCTCAAATTCAAAACTACTCAACTAGCATGACTCTAATATCACCATCTCCATATCTCAAAACTATTATCAAGTATCAAACTTCTCATAGTATTCAACACACTCATAAGAAAAAATAATCTAATCTTGAATGCCTATCATAATTAAAGCAAATTACCACGCTGTTTTGTAGGACTCTCAAAATAATCTAAGTGAAGCATGAGAGAACAATAGTTTCTATAAAACAAAACCACCACCGTGCTCTAAAAGATATAAGTGAAACACTAGAGCAAAACTATATAACCCAAAAGATATAAGCGAAGCACATAGAGTATTCTAACAAATTCCAAATCATGTATGGCTCTCTAAAAAGGTGTGTACAGCAAGGATGATTGTGGTAAACTAAAAATCAAAGACTCAAATCATACAGGACGCTCCTAGCAAAACACATATCATGTGGTGAATAAAAATATAGCTCCAAGTAAAGTTACCGATGGAAGTCGACGAAAGAGGGGATGCCTTCCGGGGCATCCCCAAGCTTTGGCTTTATGGTGTCCTTAGATTATCTTGGGGGTGTCATGGGCATCCCCAAGCTTAGGCTCTTTCCACTCCTTGTTCCATAATCCATCAAATCTTTTTCACCCAAAACTTGAAAACTTCACAACACAAAACTCAACAGAAAATCTCGTGAGCTCCGTTAGCGAAAGAAAACAAAAGACCACTTCAAGGTACTGTAATGAACTCATTCTTTATTTATATTGGTGTTAAAACTACTGTATATTCCAACTTCTCTATGGTTTATAAACTATTTTACTAGCCATAGATTCATCAAAATAAGCAAACAACACACGAAAAACAGAATCTGTCAAAAACAGAACAGTCTGTAGTAATCTGTAACTAACGCAAACTTCTGGAACTCCAAAACTTCAGCCAAAATAGGACGACCTAGAAAATTTGTTTATTGATCAGCATCAATTGGAATAAATATTTTATCACGTTCTGGTGATTTTTAACAATTGTTTTCATGAACAGAAAGTTTCTGGAATTTACAGCAAGATCAAATAACTATCATCCAAGAAGATCCTATAGGTTTAACTTGGCACAAACACTAATTAAAACATAAAAACACATCTAACCAGAGGCTAGATATAATATTTATTCCTAAACATAAGCAAAAAGCAAAAACTAAAAATAAAATAGGGTTGCCTCCCAACAAGCGCTATCGTTTAACGCCCCTAGCTAGGCATAATAGCAAGGATAGATCTAGGTATTGCCATCTTTGGTAGGAAATCCATAAGTGGCTCTCATAATAGATTCATAAGGTAATTTTATTTTCTTTGTAGGGAAGTGTTCCATGACTTTCCTTAACGGAAATTGGAATCTAATATTCCCTTCCTTCATATCAATAATTGCACGAATCGTTCTAAGGAAAGGTCTACCAAGAATAAGAGGACATGAAGGATTGCAATCTATATCAAGAACAATAAAATCTACGGGCACATAATTCCTATTTGCAACAATAAGAACATCATTAATTCTTCCCATATGTTTCTTAATAGTGGAATCCGCAAGGTGCAAGTTTAAAGAGCAATCATCAAAATCATGGAAACCTAGCAAATCACACAAAGTCTTTGGAATCGTGGAAACACTAGCATCCAAATCACACAAAGCATAGCATTCATGATCTTTAATTTTAATTTTAATAGTATGTTCCCACTCATCATAAAGTTTTCTAGGGATAGAAACTTCCAACCCAAGTTTTTCTTCATAAGATTGCATCAAAGCATCAACGATATGTTTAGTAAAAGCTTTATGTTGACTATAAGCATGTGGAGAATTTAGCACGGATTGCAACAAGGAAATACAATATATCAAAGATAAATTATCATAATTAAATTCCTTGAAATCCAACATAGTGGGTTCATTAATATCTAGAGTTTTGATCTCTTCAATCCCATTTTTACCAATTTTTGCATCAAGATCTAAAAACTCCGAATTTTTGGAACGCCTTCTAGGTAAAGGTGGATCATATTCAGTCCCATCATTATCAAGATTCATATTGCAAAACAAAGATTTAATAGGGGACACATCAATAACTTTTAGATCTTGATCTTTATTTTCATAGAAACTAGAAGAACACGCTTTCACAAAACAATCTTTCATAGCACGCATCCTAGCGGTTCTTTCTTTGCACTCATCAATGGAAATTCTCATGGCTTTGAGAGACTCATTGATATCATGCTTAGGTTGAATAGATCTAAGTTTCAAAGAATCAACATCAAGAGAAATTCTATCAACGTTCCTAGCCAATTCATCAACTTTAAGCAATTTTTGTTCAAGCAAAGCATTGAAATTCTTTTGTGAATTCATAAACTCCTTAACACTAGTCTCAAATTCAGATGGCATTTTATTAAAATTTCCATAAGAATTGTTGTAGGAATGACCATAATTATTAGAGGAATTACTAGGATATGGCCTAGGATTAAAGTTTCCTCTATACGCGTTGTTACCAAAATTATTCCTACCAACAAAATTCACATCCATAGATTCATTATTATTCTCAATCAAAGTAGAGAAAGGCATCTCATTAGGATCAGAAGAAACACTTTTATTAGCAAATAATTTCATAAGTTCATCCATCTTTCCACTCAAAACATTAATTTCTTCTATCGCATGCACTTTCTTATTAGTAGATCTTTCAGTGTGCAATTGAGAATAATTAACCAGAATATTATCTAGGAGTTTAGTAGCTTCTCCTAAAGTGATTTCCATAAAAATGCCTCCCGCGGCCGAATCTAAAAGATTTCTAGAAGCAAAATTCAATCCGGCATAAAAAAATTTGTATAATCATCCATAAATTCAAACCATGTGTAGGGCAATTACGTATCATTAATTTCATCCTCTCCCAAGCTTGTGCAACATGTTCATGATCAAGTTGCTTAAAATTCATAATATCATTTCTAAAAGAGATGATCTTAGCGGGAGGAAAATACTTAGAGATAAAAGCATCTTTGCACTTATTCCTAGAATTAATACTATTTTTAGGCAAAGATGAAAACCAAGCTTTAGCACGATCTCTAAGCGAAAAAGGAAATAGCTTCAATTTAACATTATCATTGTCCACATCTTTCTTCTTTTGCATATCACACAAATCAACGAAGCTATTTAGATGGGTAGCGGCATCTTCACTAGGTAGGCCGGCGAATTGATCTTTCATGACAAGATTCAACAAAGCAGCATTAATTTCACAAGATTCAGTATCAGTAAGAGGAGCAATCGGAGTGCTAAGAAAATCATTGTTGTTGGTATTGGTAAAGTCACACAATTTAGTATTATCTTGAGCCATCGTGACAAGCAAGCAATCCAACACACGAGAAAACAAGAAGCAAGCGAAAAAGAGACGAACGGAAAAGAGAGGGCGAATAAAACGGCAAGGGTGAAGTGGGGGAGAGGAAAAGGAGAGGCAAATGGCAAATAATGTAATGCGGGAGATAAGGGTTTGTGATGGGTACTTGGTATGTTGACTTTTGCGTAGACTCCCCGGCAACGGCGCCAGAAATCCTTCTTGCTACCTCTTGAGCACTGCGTTGGTTTTCCCTTGAAGAGGAAAGGGTGATGCAGCAAAGTAGCGTAAGTATTTCCCTCAGTTTTTGAGAACCAAGGTATCAATCCATTAGGAGGCCACGCACGAGTCCCTTGCACCTACACAACCAAATAAAATCTTCGCAACCAACGCAATAAAGGGGTTGTCAATCCCTTCACGGTCACTTACGAAAGTGAGATTTGATAGATATGATAAGATAATATTTTCGGTATTTTTATGATAAAGATGCAAAGTAAAATAAAAGGCAATAAAAATAGCTAAGTGTTTGAAGATTAATATGATAGAGAATAGACCCGGGGGCCATGGGTTTCACTAGTGGCTTCTCTCGAGAGCATAAGTATTACGGTGGGTAAACAAATTACTGTTGAGCAATTGACAGAATTGAGCATAGTTATGAGAATATCAAGGTACGATCATGTATATAGGCATCACGTCTGCGACAAGTAGACCGACTCCTGTCTGCATCTACTACTATTACTCCACACATCGACCGCTATCCATCATGCATCTAGAGTATTAAGTTCAAAAGAACAGAGTAATCCTTTAAGTAAGATGACATGATGTAGAGGGATAAACTCATGCAATATGATATAAACCCCATCTTGTTATCCTCGATGGCAACAATACAATACGTGCCTTGTTGCCCCTACTGTCACTGCGAAAGGACACCGCAAGATTGAACCCAAAGCTAAGCACTTCTCCCATTGCAAGAAAGATCAATCTAGTACGCCAAACCAAACTGATAATTCGAAGAGACTTGCAAAGATAACCAATCATACATAAAAGAATTCAAAGAAGATTCAAATATTGTTCATAGATAAACTTGATCATAAACCCACAATTCATCGGTCTCAACAAACACACCGCAAAAGAAGATTACATCGAATAGATCCCCACGAGAATCGTGGAGAACTTTGTATTGAGATCCAAAGAGAGAGAAGAAGCCATCTAGCTAATAACTATGGACCCGAAGGTCTGAGGTAAACTATTCACACATCATCGGAGAGGCTATGGTGTTGATGTAGAAGCCCTCTGTGATCGATGCCCCCTCCGGCGGAGCTCCGGAAAAGGCCCCAAGATGGGATCTCACGGGTACAGAAGGTTGCGGCGGTGGAATTAGGTTTTTGGCTCCGTATCTGGTAGTTTGGGGGTACGTAGGTATATATAGGAGGAAGAAGTACGTCGGTGGAGCAAGATGGGCCCCACGAGGGTGGAGGGCGCGCCCAGGGGGGTAGGAGCGCCCCCTACCTCGTGCCCTCCTGGTAGCTTTCTTGACGTAGGGTCCAAGTCCTCTCGATCACGTTCGTTCCAAAAATCACGTTCCCGAAGGTTTCATTCCGTTTGGACTCCGTTTGATATTCTTTTTCTGCGAGACTCTGAAATAGGCAAAAAACAGCAATTCTGGGCTGGGCCTCCGGTTAATAGGTTAGTCCCAAAAATAATATAAAAGTGTATAATAAAGCCCATCAATGTCCAAAACAGAATATAATATAGCATGGAACAATCAAAAATTATAGATACGTTGGAGACGTATCAGGCGACTCTCCGACGGCGGTTGAAACACGAAGGGTCAGAGAACTTCTTCAGACGGCTCTGGTACAGCAGGAGGCATGCTCTTACAGTCGAGACAAGATTCATTCGACCCCTCATCCAAGCCGGAGCCCGAGTTACAGCAGGCGTATGGACTCGGCGGCAGTTTCAAGCAATGTCCGGTGCCGTGATCATCCAGGCGGGCGAGACCCGGCGCGAGATGGAGCCCCTAACTTGGCTAATCAGGATAGGGTACGCCAAGAGGCTGAGCGGGCGGCTCAGCAGGCGATGGAGCAGGCGGCTCAGCAGGCGGCTTAGCAGCCTTTCCCGGTTTATCCGACGACTTCTATTGAGGCAGGCGCGACCACGAGAACCAGAGGTGTCCTTTGCTTAGTGCCAGCGCTGCGTAATGAGCGTTTGCCCAAGGATTTTAAGGGGCCTCGAAAGGTGCCTAACTACACGGCTGACTTACAGCCCGGGGCGAGGATTGAAAGTTATGAGATGGCCATGGAATTGCTGGAGGTCAGTAACGCGGCGATGGCCAAGTACTTCACTATGATGCTGGATGGAATGGCCCACACTTGGTTAAAGGGACGGCTACCTAATTCCATTGGTTCCTGGGCCGAGTTAAAGGCCCGGTTTATTCAGAACTTCAAAGACACATGCAAGCAGCCCATGTCGATTCTGGACTTGACTAATTGCAAGCAAGAGGAAGGTGAATCCACAACCCATTGGGTGCGCCGGGTGAAGGAAATAATACATTCATCTGATAAGATGGATGCCGGCTCTGCGGTCTTAATGTTGGAGAAAAATTGCCGTTTGAGCCTCTAAAACAGAAGCTGGGGCGGCTCAAGCGCAATTGTAATGACATGGGCCAACTGATGGCGGCTCTAGTCAAATACGCCAATTCTGATAGTACCAAGGATCCCGCGTCTGATGAAGAGAAGACAGGGAAGGGAAAGAAGAACGGTAACGCTAAGGGTCTTCAGCATAACCCGGCTAATCAAGGAGGCAATACTAAACGTAAGACTGACGGTAGCTCGGAGTTAGTGGCGAATACGCAGGGCAACAATCAACGACGCAAGGGGAGGCCACCTGCTTGGTCTGGCGGGTCAGGTCCCACCCTTGAGCAGTTGCTGAATGAGCCTTGTCCAAGACACGACACCCGGGAGAAGCCGGCCACTCATCTGTGGAAAGACTGTACGATTATGAAGGCTTTCAAGAATTCTAACATGTTCGACAGCAATCACGGGCCGGGCGGCGGCTCAGGCGGTGGCGGTTTTCATGGCCCGGGCAGCGGCTCAGGTGGTGGCGGCTTTCATGGCCAGGGCCCTCAAGGTCATCAAGGTGGTTATAATGAGCAATCTGGCCAGGGAGGTCAACAGCAGCAGCAATCCAGGTATCAGAGTGACCCAAAGCAGCTGAATAGTGGGCAGTATCATGTGTTCACCACTAGCTTATGCAAACGGGACCAGAAACTTCATAAGAGGGCGGTGAACGCTGTTGAACCGGCGGTTCCTCGTTATCTGAGATGGTCTGAGCAGCCTATTCTATGGAGTAGGGAGGATCACCCGCCACGGGTTGACAATCCGGGTCACTTGGCTTTAGTGGTGGCACCTCAAGTTGGTGGATACAAATTCACAAAGGTGCTCATGGATGGAGGCAGCAGCATCAACATTCTCTATTATGAGACCTTTTGTCGCATGGGGTTGACTGATAAGAATCTCAAGACATCCATTTTTTTCATGGAGTAGTGCCTGGTAAGTCGGCGTACCCAGTGGGTAAGATTGAGCTGGAAGTGGCCTTTGGAGATGAGCATGATTCCAGGGCTGAGAAACTAACTTTTGAGGTAGTCAAAGTCCGGAGCCTGTATCACGCGTTGTTTGGGCGGCCGGCTTATGCAAAGTTCATGGCACGGTCGTGTTATGTTTACCTACAACTCAAGATGTCGGGTCATAAGGGCACCATCACAGTGCATGGGAGTCAAAAGATAGCTTTGGAATGTGAGGAAGGCGATGCTGCTTATGCAGAATCTGTTTGTGCAGTAGAAGAATTGAAGTTCTACAAGGACAATGTTGACCCGGTGGATATGACGTCTTTGAAAAAGCCAACCACGGAACATGAGCCGGTGATGAAGTTTAAGTCAGCCGATGACACCAAGCTTGTTGATTTTGTTCCAGGCGACTCATCTAAGCAGTTCAGTATCAATGCCAATCTGGATCCTAAATAGGAAAGCGTGCTCATCGAGTTCATCCCTGAGAACCGGGACATCTTTGCATGGAAACCTTCTGACATGCCGGGTGTACCGAGAGAACTCGCTGAGCACACTCTTAATATTGATCCAAAATTTAAGCCGATCAAACAGTTCCTTTGGCGGTTTAATGAGGAGAGGCGTAAAGCTATTGGTGACGAGGTGGCCCAGCTTTTGGCCGCCGGGTTTATTGTTGAAGTTTTTCAGCCGGAGTGGTTGGCAAACCCGGTGCTTGTGCTAAAAAAGAATGGCACCTGGCGTATGTGTGTGGATCACACGGACTTAAACAAGGCTTGTCCAGCTGATCCTTCGGCTCTCCCTCGTATTGATCAAATCATTGATGCTACGGCGGGTTGTGAGTGTTTGAGCTTCTTGGATGCTTATTCTGGATATCATCAGATCAAAATGGCAGTTAAGGACCAGGAGAAGACGGCTTTCATCACTCCGTTTGGAGCCTTCTGTTATGTGTCTATGCCCTTTGGGCTTAAAAGTGCCCAGGCGACTTATCAGCGATGTGTGCAGAACTGTCTCCACAATCAGATTGGGCGCAATGTTCATGCTTATGTGGACGACATTGTGGTGAAGTCCAGAGAAAAGGAGACTTTGATAGATGATCTGAAAGAAACCTTTGATAATCTCCGGGTCTACAAAATGATGCTTAACCTGGCCAAGTGCGTTTTTGGAGTGCCAGCTGGCAAGCTTTTGGGTTTTCTGGTTTCTAACGGGGGCATTGAGGCTAACCCGGAGAAGATCAAGGTAATCACCTCTTTGGCTAAGCCGGCGTGTGTCAATGATGTTCAATGTCTGGCAGGTCGTATTGCTGCTTTAAGCCGTTTCATAAGCCATTTAGGTGAGAAGGCCATACCGCTGTACCAGATGATGAAGAAGACGGACAACTTTGTCTGGAGTGATGCTGCTAATGCTGCCTTTGAAGATTTGAAGAGGCAGTTATCTGAGCCGCCGGTCCTTGCTACTCCTATTGATAAGGAGCCCTTATTGCTGTATGTGGCTGCTAACACACGTGCCGTCAGCGTGGCCATTGTGGTGGAGCGCAAGGAGGCTGGCAAGGAGCATCCGGTTCAACGGCCGGTTTATTACATCAGTGAGGTGCTTATTGAGTCCAGGCAAAGATATCCACATTGGCAGAAACTTGTTTATGGGTATTCATGGCGAGCCGGAAGCTTAAGCAATACTTCCAGGGTCACCCCATCACTGTGGTCAGTTCTGCTCCTTTGGGAGATATCATTCAAAACAGAGAGGCCACAGGACGAGTCGCCAAGTGGGCCATTGAACTTGGGCCTCATGGTTTAAAGTATGTGCCACGCACTGCTATTAAGTCTCAAGCACTGGTGGACTTCATCAACGATTGAACGGAGCTGCAGATGCCTGAAGAAAAGCTGGACAACACATATTGGACTATTCATTTTGATGGGTCCAGGCAATTGGAAGGCTCGGGGGCTGGAGTTGTCTTAGCTTCCCCTCAAGGTGACAAATTTTGTTATGTCCTCCGGTTGATGTTTCCCTGTACTAACAATGCGGCTGAGTATGAGGCCTTGCTCCATGGTCTTCGGATGGCTAAGGAGATGAACTTAAGCCGGGTAAGATGCTTTGGCGATTCAGATTTGGTGGCCCAACAAGTATCAGGCAATTGGGATTCCAAGGATCCTCTCATGGCGGCTTATCACCGTGAAGTTGATGCTATTGCTGGACACTTCAAAGGTTACCAGGTGGAGCACATTGATCGCAGAAAGAATGAGGCGGCTGATGCTTTAAGCTGGTTGGGATCTCAGCGTAAGCCGGTGCCACCTAACACTTTTTTGGATGTTTTGCATAACCCTTCTGTCAAATTGCCTACAGAGGAGGAATTGGTTGTTCCTGACCCGGAAGCACAATTAGTGGTGGCTCTTCACGTCATCCCAGATTGGACAGTGCCATACTTGGCTTATATGACCTGGGGAGAGTTGCCTGAGGACGAAACCTTGGCTAGGCAAATAACCCGGCGGTCTAAGTCAATGATGATTGCCAATGGGGAGTTACATCATCGCAGTGTCACTGGGGCGTTTCAACATTGTGTCTCTCCTGAGGAGGGTCAAGAAATTCTTCATGAGATTCATGAAGGAGATTGTGGCCATCATGCCGGTTCAAAATCCCTTGTGGCCAAGGCCTTTCGTCATGGGTTTTATTGGCTGACGGCTCATGCTGACGCAGAAGATCCGGTTGTCAGAAGTTCTCACGACGGGCTCATGTACCGGCTCAAGAATTGAGGATGATTCCAATTACTTGGCCGTTTGCAATCTGGGGACTCGACATGGTTGGGCCTTTCAAAAGGTCCAAAGTTAAAAAAGACCCACCTCTTGGTGGCGGTTGATAAGTTCACAACGTGGGTTGAGGCAGAGCCAGACAGTAAGTGTGATGCAGCCACGGCGGTTCAATTTATGAAAAAGGTGATCTTTCGCTTTGGTTTCCCACACAGTATTATAACTGGCAATGGTACTAATCTGTCCAAGGGTGCCATGGAGGAGTTCTGTCAACGTGAGCATATCCGGCTTGATGTTTCATCAGTAGCTCACCCCCAATCCAATGGACGGGTTGAAAGAGCCAATCAGGAAATCTTGAAAGGCATCAGGCCCCGGCTTATGGTTCCTTTGCAGCGGACGCCGGGTTGTTGGGTAGAAGAGTTACCTTCTATGATATGGAGCATCAATACTACCCCCAACAGGTCTACGGGTTACACACCCTTCTTCATGGTTTATGGTGCGGAGGCGGTTCTACCTAGTGATATCCGTCATGACTCGCCCCGCGTGGCAGCTTAAGTTGAAGCTAATAATGAACAAGCCAGTCAGGATGCACTTGACCTGTTAGATGAGAAGTGCGACTTAGCAACAGCCCGCTCGGCGACTTACCATCAAGATCTGTGCCGTTATCACAGCCGCCGGGTTAAGTCCAGAACTTTTCAAGAAGGTGACTTGGTGCTACGGCTCATCTAGGATCAGTCTGAAGCGCACAAGCTATCCCCACCTTGGGAAGGACCCTTTGTGGTAAGCAAGAACCTGAACAACGGGTCATACTACCTTATCGATGTTCGAGAGCACAAAGACTCACGTAAGTCGGAGGAAGAGACCCGCCGGCCGTGGAACATTGCTCATCTTCGGCCTTACTACACTTGAGCCACCAGCTCTCGTGACGTACATATTTTGACGATGTATATATTATGGTAAGTAATAAAGTAGGACCTCTGTCCTTTTCATCTTCAATAGTCATATGTCCTTAATCATTCTCATTATAAAACGACCAATTGGGGGCTGATCGTATTCGAATTTAGCTTAACCCTTTTGGTCCGGCTTATGATCGTATTCGAATCTAGCCGTTAAATTTCATGGTCACTAGGGGCTTCCTGTTCAAACATAGGTCGTATTCGAACCAAAGAGAACATAGCTGTCGATACCCTTTTGATTGGCACACTGCCAAACTCACTAGGGGCTTCTTTATCGTATCTGAATCATAGCTCAACCCCTTTTGGGTCCGACGTTGATCGTATTCGAATCAGCGTCGTTAAAAAACTCTCAAGGTCATTTGGGGGCTTCCTGTTCAAACATAGGTCGTATTCAAACCGAAGAGAACATAGCTGTCGGTACCCTCTTGATCGGCGCAACACCAAAGCCACTGGGGGCTACATGATCGTATTCGAATCCTAGCTTAACCCCTTTGGAACGGTTTACTGATCGTATTCGAATCAGAAGCCTCAAAATTATGTTTATTTTTTTCTGATGTTTTTGCAAACAGTCTTTTTGAGTTTGTCTTGAGACTTTTTTGCTCCTATTGGAAGCGTCTAATGAGTGGCTTCTATTTGACCCGGCTTGGCATTAGTCAATAAGCTGCTGGCATATAACAATAATCATATGTGTGGAAGTACCGGCTTCTACAGGATTGGGTTGTCACCCTTACTGTTCGGGTCATATAAACCGGCAGTATACATCAAAGGATCACAGGTATGATGTTATAGTTATGTTTCAAAGCTATAATTGATAACCGGCTTATCTATGACTCTTTTTCATATTCCGGGTTTATGTAAGATATATGGCCCGCCCTGCGGTAAGCCGCCAAGGGTCTTGTGAGCTATTTCTGTATGCAGGGCAGTTTAAAAACTCTCTTAAGCATAAGGAACACGAATGGTAAGTATGACACGGGTAAAGACAATGTGGTGGCTTAACAGTGTTGAGCACCAAACATGTGCACGATGGCACGGCAAAATCAAGTCATTTCTACCCTATTACATGACTCCCCGAGTCCAAATGATTGACATTGTTTTTTCAGCAAAACACAAGTATGAACCGCCCGACGGATCAATTGTTTTGATGACCTGAAGCTTCCGGATCATCCTTTTCCGCTCCTCCATCTTGTTCCCTGTCCTGGAAGGTTGATGATGACCAGTCGATGCCACTCAAAGCTTCAAATTCAGCTTCATCATCAATTAAGCCGGTCGGGTCAACTTCAGGGGCGAAGGTATGCTTACGAATTGGAGGGATCAGGCCGGTCACTTCATAATGTGGCATTGGAATTCTCTGATTTTCTGCATCATAGCCTGGTTGGTACTTAGTAAGATCCGTGTCATTACCAATCAGTGTGGCCACGGGGCGTATTTCTTTCACACAAGCGGTGAAGTCCTTCTGTTCAAATGTTGAGCCGTCCTCCTTCAGGCTTGGATATCCAATGGCGATGTCGGCCGGGTCTAACTCTGGTAGCGACGCCTTGGCCCGGCTTAATGCAGCTACGACCCCGGCTCTTGCAGAAGATCGCCTTAATTCATTAAACCGCCGCGGCAGCACAGCATGCCGTTTCAGTACATCCGTCAGGAGCGTGGGGACTTCGTTTGATAGGGCAACTGCAGCCAAGGCACGCTGAGATCCGGTATAGAGTTGCTCCACCAGTGTATAAACCGCCTTCGGTTTGATCAGCATGCTTTGGTTAAGATTGGCATGGGGCTGGCATTACAATGTCAGGTGAGTTCATGACAGTATTATGCTTATTAGCAAAGATTCAAATATATAACACTTGCAAGGCGGCTTACCAAAGATTGCGGAGACCATCTGAGATACACGGTGTTTTAAGCCGGATAATTCAGTGGTTACCTCTTCAAGAGCTTTCTCCGCTATTTCGACTCGTTGGGTTAAAGCAATCTTTTCATCAGACCAGGCTTTCCTCTCCACTTCAAAGTCTTTTTTTCTTCAGTTTTTCTTGTTTAGATACACTGAACTCAAATTTGGAGTTGGCTCTTTGGGTTTCAGTCTCCTGTGTAGATAGGCGGTTCTTCAAATCAGATACTTCTGATTCAAGTTGACTGGTGGTGGCCTGTATAAATATCGGGTCAAAAGGTAAATATTATCATCCTGCCATATTAAGTCCCAAATCTTTTGCAAGCAATAACACTTGGCACTTGGGGGCTAATGTGTGCTGAAGAATTTTGTTTACAGTGGTGGTTCATGACAGTAAGTCCCAACCACTTTGCAATACTTAGTTTTGTGCAACCATATGAAGAACCGGTTCAATCATACTGATTAAACCGCCCCTTGGGAACTATGGAGTAAGCCGGAATTCTTCTGTGGTTTGATTCAACTATGTTACTAATATTGCCAAAAGTCTACAACATATTCATCATAAGCAATAGACTTGCGGGCTGGCATGGTAAGGATAAATAAATATGGAGAAAAGGTTGTACCTCAAACTTCTGATACATTTGCTTCACCATATCAATTTCGGTATCACGACTGTTGTGCACTTGGCTCATATACCAGAAAAGACTTCGCCAATACTCATGTGAGTATAATCAGTGACATCAAATTTAACCCGGCGGCGTTCCAGAAGTTCCTCCTTGGCAGAACACTTGGCTAGCACGGTTGGTCTCCCCGGCTCAACAAAGCCGGTCTTGGTGATTTTGAAATTAGCATCTTGAGGATCATCCGTCCTGGCAGGGCTAGGGACTTCCGGGTTTTCAGAACCATCGACGGCTTGCTCGACAGGCGGGTCAGCAATGGGCGTCGGCATATCATGAGCTGGCTCAGGCGGCGGCTCATGAGTGGAGGCTTCAGGGGCGGCCGTTCAAAGTTCCGGCTCATTTAAGATCGGCTCTTCGGCCGGCTTATTCTTCTTCGCCCTTTTGCTGGGCTTCGCTTGTCCGCTGCAAAAGATCAAAAGGTCAGTGCAAATACAACAAAATGAAATGAATACAGATTAAGCAGGTTGTCATTACCCTGGAGAGGTTTTAAAAGCCGGCAAATTGGACTGCATTGACTCACCGGAGGAAGGTGAAGTTTCCTGATAATTTGAGTCAGAAGAGTTGAGTGGTTGACGGGTGAGACCAGCCAAAGGATAAATGAGATATAAATCGGGGGTGACCTCGTTCCGGCGTTTCCTTAGTACATTGGGTAAGCCGGAGGAGAGTTCCGCATCTTTACTGGTCCGGGTCTGCCTCCGGCTCTCATGAATCTGTCGCTTCAAAAGAAATTGAGGATCGTGATAAGCTAAGGGAGGTGAAAATCTTACTTTCCGGGTTACTCTTCGGATTTTCTGTCTTGGCAAAATTGGGTTATCAATTTTTGTGCTATTATTCTCTCCTGGCACTCATTTTCAAAATTTTCTCCTGAGTTTGCTGGATGACCCGGAGAAAATTTCGTGATTTCCAACCTTTCAAAATCCTGCTCATGTCTTTTTCAGTGGGCAAGACCTCATTTGCATCAGCTCAATTCCTCTTAAACCCTAATTCCAATTTTTTTGAATTTGGATATGCCCTTGTGATTACAAAGGAGCCACCATTTTCCTTGCTCTGTTGATCCTCCCAATTGATCCCAAAGATCATCCTATCTTTCTTAACCTTGGATATGCAAAAATATTGCTAAGTCCAATGCAATATTTTTGAATTATGATTTATTCCTTTTCTTGCCTTTCTGAGGAATAAAATCCAAAGGCATATCTAGCCATCTCCTAAATTCATGAGAATTGGTGGAGTTGATGCTTATGCCTAATCCAAGCTCTGGCAAGTATATTGGCCATAATTAAATAAGGAAAATTGCCTTTTCCTATTTAATGCCAATATTGCATTTTTGCCAATTTCCAAAGGAACTACTATTTTTATAGCAGAGAAAATTCCCACATAAATTGTGGAGCTTGTCCTTGCTATATAATCACTAGTTCCATCCTAATATCATGATTCCACAGTTCAAAATTTGGCACATGATCCAATGCAAGTTTCTGCCTTCTCTGAAATTTTGCAAAGGAAGTGCTTTATTGCTAAGTCCAATTGAGCTGCAATTTGGCAGGATGTTTAACATTGTTAAATAAACCATGGATACAAAAGATGAGATCAATCCATTCACCCTAGCTCCCTGTGCAATTTTTCAAAGTTTTTGACCAGAACACAAGTTTGTGAAGGAAGTACCTTCATAGTGTTTCTAAATGGGATGAAACTTTTCCATCCTCTCAAGTATCTCAAATCATTATCCTCCACCCAAATTCAGTTCATTTCATTGAACTATGTGAGCACAGGAGCAATTCTTGTTTTCTGTCCAAATTTTCAGTTTGTGAAGCAAGTGTATTTTATCTTGCTCCATTATGGCTGATAATTTTTCCAGGCCTTCTCCTACTCATATAACTTATCTCCACAAGATTGTGGCTCATTTGAATTGACCAATTGCCCTGAGGATTTTTCTGAAGTTTTTGGACAGAAATGATAGCTGTGAAGGAAGTACCATTTTGGTGAGTCCATTTGGTACGAACTTTTTACAGCATCATGGTATGTTCAAATCATCAGGCTTTGCCAAGTTATAGCCCAATCCGTCACTCCTAGTGAGTGTTTCATCATGATTAGGTTTCTGGGTCAGTTTTGGTGGTTGTACAACAACTATGGTAAATAGTTGTCCATTTTACCTCAAAACTCCCAGGACCGTAGTCCTTTCTACCCCAAGCCTCACGGACATCAAGTTTACCATTTACCCTCTCTGCTTTAATCTCTAGGATGTTGCCATGTTTGCAATAGCAAACTTGTGGAGCTTGTTTCACTCATCTCCATTTGTCTCTGCCCGATCTTTCACCATGGTAACACTCCACGCTGGAAGGACTACGCGGTAGACATGAATTTACATCAGTTAAAACCCTAGAGCATGCCATGCAGTGGTGACCACGCGTGTAACCAGCCAAAACGGTGGTCTAGCCACTGTGGTCGTCGGCATCGCTGCCCCGACCGCCTCTGGCCTCACCATTAATGTCCAGTAGCCCCCCTCGTCGTCGTCTTCCCTCTGGACCGCTGCTCCCCTTCGTTTTCTTCTCCGGAGAGCCGTGCCAACGACCGGAATAGTGCGCTCATGTGCATCGTCGTCTTCCTGGCCGATGTCTTCTTCCTCCATTCGTCTGCACGCCTTCCTCGTCTCCGTGACCCTCTGGCGTTTGTCTTGATCCCCCTCATCGCCTTCCCGTGCCTCCCCGTGAGCCTTGGCCGCGCCTGCGCCCTCGCCGGCGCATGGACACGTCGCACGCCGCGTGCCACCTCGCCCCCCCTCCCGAGCTCTCCCGCGGCTATAAGTAGAGCCCTCGAGCTCTTCCGCAGCCACAACGCCTCTCAAAGCCTCCCCACTCACCTCGGAGCTCCACATCCCCCTCCATGGCCGAATGGCCACCGCCGATCCCCCTCGGCCATTCTCTCTCTCCGACCGTCCCCTGCCCAGTCTGAGCCCATGGATGGACGCGCCACTCCCCGTCGATCCTCCCTGGCTCGCCGCCCCTCCGCTTCCCCCACCAGAACCCCATGCCCACCAGAGCCCGAAGCCCCTCTCTGCCGCGTCCCTGCTGCTTCTTCTCCTGCCCTCCTCGCCGGCAACCGAGCCCACCAGGAGATGCACCTCGTTCTCCTGAACTCGTGGGTAGGTCGGCCATCGCAAGAGGTGGCCGGACGCGCCGGCGATTGCCGTCGGGGCGATCCCCTCCCGCTGCCTCGCTCGACCCCGAGCGTCAGGAAGAAGAAGGCCAGGCGGGCCCCGCCCGCGTTGACCCTGCCTCTGGGCCCCACCTGTCGGCGAGACGGGGAGCGCCACGTTGGATAAGTGGACGTGCCCCAGGCGCGAAGTCGTTTTCCCCACGCGAAAGCGTATTGCTGGATAATGCGCTTTCAATCACCGAAAGCGTATTCTTCCACTTCTTCGGGTTAGAATGCGCTTTCCTTTCTGGAAAGCGTATTTCTGAGAAAGACGTGATCAGTTTTTCTGCTAGGGCCCCGTTTGTAATGATTTTCTTTACAGATTAGTCCCTGATAGTTAAACGGTCATATCTTTTTACCCACAACTCCAAATGAGGTGAATCCAAAGCCCGCGTCTTCGTTTCGTCGAGCCCGTTCTGTTGATGTCATTTTCATAATATTTTCACATAGTGAAAATAACCTTTTTGCCCTTGCCCGTAAACAGCCCCTCCGAGAAGGAACTGTTTCCGGCAAATCATTTCGCGATCATTTCGCACTTCTTCCCGGAGTATTTGTCGACCCCCAGGCAAGCCAGCCTCTTATCATGAGCCCCGAACTTGCATGTTGACTTTGCTTGCACCTTGTGTGTGTAGTTGCAGTTGTTTCATATCGTTTTCGTCTGCAGTTATTCCATTATGCCTGTCATGCATGCTTGTGTTTTCGTGATATCTTTTGCCATGCTAATTAGAATGTTTTTGTTAATGCCATGTCACTACTCTACTTTATTTTCATGTCATCGTTCTAAATTGCTATGATGATTGAAATGCCCTGTTAATATGCTAGCAC
This sequence comes from Triticum aestivum, assembly GCF_018294505.1. Classification (NCBI taxonomy): domain Eukaryota; kingdom Viridiplantae; phylum Streptophyta; class Magnoliopsida; order Poales; family Poaceae; genus Triticum; species Triticum aestivum. The sequence continues at coordinate 226,648,063 of NC_057814.1, read as the reverse complement.
TTGGTATTGTCATGTTCTTTATGTTATAGTTGTGCACTTGAGAAGTTCAATATTTTGTTCATGCATTTGTATGCTACATGCTCATTGTTGCATTCATGTTCATGATGATGGAGAAGGAATTAAATTGACTTAATAATAACAAACCTCCTCCGTCATTGATGGGATCGAGTCATAATGCCACCAAATCGAACTTTTTCAGTGCAGCCACATTTGCCTTTGTGGGAAGGCCTTAATGCGATCTATTGTCGTGCCTCTCGCCGGTGCCTCCAACTAGGGAAGGTTATGGGCGTGCTTACCCTGATCAGGTAGGCGGACATAACCTTGTGTGCCCGTTTTTGATATTTTTGGTACCGGTCCCCGTGAGGGACGTTTTGGCCACGACGGTGGTCGTTGTGTCTTTGGTAGACACGGGGCCACCCAGGACTAGCCTAGTTGGGAGTGGGTCGGAGTGGCCGGGAGAGTGTCATGGCAGTAGGTCGGTTTCGTCGGAATGTCGTTGGTCCACCCGAATGAGATGACGAGGCCATGGGTTCTGTGGTGTGGGTACAGTGTGCTACCTCTGCAGAGTGTATATAAAGTCTATCGATAGCATACAGTTCGTAGTAGGTCCCACTATCAGGTCTTGGTCGAAATGGAGGATAAACTTGAAATAATTAGGTTGGTAAATAAAGATGTGGTAACAAGAATATGGTGACTTGGACTATGAGATAGCCGTGAGACAAGGTCTCGATGAGAGTTAGACCAAGTGTGGTCGTGGTTGTGATCGCTGGAAAGATCACCGTTCGGTTGCGAGGCAACCCGTTGGTAAGAGAGTCTGAGGGACTCGGTGCACAAGTTTGGTTGCATCGCATGGGTAATATGTTGCATTTAAAAACCAAGGCAGAACAGAAGACGATTACATGGAGTTAACATGCTATGTCTGCATTGGATATTATTGGTAGTTTATTTTTAGCATAGTTTCATGATGCCATGCCATGCTTTGATTTATATGTTAAATTATGCCATGATTGAGATGATATGCTATGTCTTGCCATTGCCATTTAAAAGCATGTTTTAATATGCCATGTCATTGTCATGTTAGTGGATGCTATGATATTGTTCATGCTTAGTTGATTTTTATCGTGCCATGTTTAGTAATTGAGGTGGGATAGGCTGTTGCATGCGCTCGGTTCTCGCTTTGTCTTCTGCTTGTTTGGATGCTATGTATTTGGTTGTCTTGCAAGTACATTCAATGTACTGACCTGGTGTGTCATGCCAGTTTTGTAGGTCATACCTGAATTGTTCGCTTGATCCGTCGTGCTAGGACGTAACCTTGCCATTCATGTGAGTTGTGGAGCCCAGCCAGAGTTGATGAGCCGCCAAACCAAGACTTCCGCCGCCTTTTTTTTAGACTTCCGCTATCATTTAATAGCCTTAGGGCTATGTCAGATAATTGTATTCATCAATGATGTACTCTGATGCACATGTATTTGATGAATATTATTGTACCTGGAATGCTGTATTATGGACCTGTCGTGCATCAGGTGTTATCCTGGGCTGACGTGCGAAGGCCCCCTGCTCCATGCGGATCGGGGTGCCACAGGACATGGTATCAGAGCAGCCAGGCTGGCATAGGTTATCCTAGTATTAGATCACCGCTACCATTAACCCGTAATGGCCCTAAGGGATTTGACCCATCCCTGGCATCCGGCATGGCCACTGTTAATCAACAGGTGGCGCAGTCGGGACCGACACGTCCTCACCCCGCTGTCCCCGCCTAATTATCCATGGAACGAATAGCAACCGCATCCTTTTTGGTCGGCCACACCGCTCACCCTTCGCCATTAAGGGAAAGGGCCACACCATGCGGGCATGTCTCGCATAGTGCCTATAAAAGCCCCCTTTCCACTCGCCGTATCGCTCACCCCTCAGTCAACCATGTCCCTGCAGAGAAGCCTAGCTAGTAGCACTCCAGCCATGACTGGCACCTTCAAAGCTCCCAAGTTTCACAGCCGCACCGGTGCCGTCAACCACCCCGGCTTTCCACCCCTTCTTGCTGAGATGCTCACCAAAGCCTTTGGCTATAAGGCTAGCCCCGATTACCTGGTGTTCCAATCATCACCCGTCCCTCACCTTCATCGCTTCGATGCAAGAGTGTGCATCAGCCTAGCAGCGGATGGCCAGTCGTTGGTTTTTCAGGGTAGAGCTATGCCTACCTCTGATTTAGCCATTCAGGCCGCTGCTGTGGAGGCTATGCTTCACCTCCGAACCAGATACCCGCATATGGCAGCAAGGCGTGATTTCTGCTTCTACCCCATTGTGACAGAGGTAGGAATGCAGCCTTCTCCCGCTAGCCAAGGAGATGACCCCGCAATCGCTTGCCTGGTGCAGTATATTACCGCCCAGGGGATGATGATTTCCCAGATGCTTGCCGAGTTCCGAACTCTGGACAATGATGCGGTGCGAGTCATCAAGGAAGCTTACCGTGAGGCTCGTAAATTCGCATCTCAAGTCATTTGCCCAACGCCATCCGAACCAGTGTTATCCTCTCAGCCTGTGTTGTGGCCTAGACCCAACATCGTCACCCTCGAGAAGGCTCTTTTACGGACCCACCAGCAGCATTTGCTTGGATCAATTTCAGCCACACCCCCAGCAGCCGAACCCCAACCCATAGTAATGTCGGATGATGCAGATGGAGATTGGCTCAGTCTTCGTCCTCCCGGAGAGCCCCAGCAAGGCAAATCCTCTGCATGACCTCAGTCAAGCAGTAAGATGATCAGTCTGTCGGTTCATCCTCGATATGAGGGTAGAACTATGTATCCCTAGATGAGTTGCTTCGTTTAGCGCGTAGCGCGTTCGTGTTCTGTTGTCTGCTGGTACTGTTGTAGTCTGTATGCTGTGTTCTATGTATGTTTTTGTGCTTTTGTTTTTGTGTTGTTTTTGCTTGTCTCTCTGTCAAGCAGAAATGTTTGACAGGGTTGACACTGTGTTGCTAACAAGATTTTAATTAGTAGATCACATACACTAAATTAACCCTGACTCATCTCGAGTCTATAATAAAATGCGCGCTGGTGTAGGTATATGTATACCAGGAGTACATATACCCACTAGCATTAAAACACCGTAGAATGATTTTGCCTGGTGTGTTTTCCGTTGCATGTTTATTGCCACTGTCTGTTTGCTAGTTTAGATTTTTCTGCATACTGCACGCATACCCGGTTCACCCACGAGTACATTCGGGCAGTACTCGGGGAAATGCAAAGTCACATATCCCTAGCTATCTGTGCATACGCCGTGTGCCGGATTTCCAACTCTAGAAACCCCGCAGAGGCATTTCCGCTTGGAAATTCCTCGTCTCTAATTCTTTTTCCTGATTTCATTTCCTGAGAAACACTGCCAATTTTATTTCATTCGATCCAGTACATCTACCCCGATAAAGGTTTCACCCTTGATTCTACCTCGACACCTACGTTTTGTGGAGGAATCCGCGAATTTTTTTTTCTCGGTGCCCCCAACTCATTTGAATTTAACCAAAGGGTTAAAAATTAACCCCGAGGTTTTTCTCCGGAGTTGTTATTCTTTCATTTGTGCTGTAACCCTAGGAATCTCGAGGACGAGATTTCTTTTTAGGGGGGAAGAGTTGTAACAGCCCCAAAATTGGGTTATCAATTTTTGTGCTGTTATTCTCTCCTCGCACTCATTTTCAAAATTTTCTCCTGAGTTTGCTGGATGACCCTGAGATAATTTTGTCATTTCCAACCTTTCAAAATCCTGCTCGTGTCTTTTTAGTGGGCAAGACCTCATTTGCATCAGCTCAATTCCTCTTAAACCCTAATTCCAAATTTTGGAATTTGGATATGCCCTTGTGATTACAAAGGAGCCACCATTTTCCTTGTTCTGTTGATCCTCCCAATTGATCCCAGAGATCATCCTATCTTTCTTAACCTTGGATATGCAAAAATATTGCTAAGTCCAATGCAATATTTTTGAATTATGATTTATTCCTTTTCTTGCCTTTCTGAGGAATAAAATCCAAAGGCATATCTAGCCATCTCCTAAATTCATGAGAATTGGTGGAGTTGATGCTTATGCCTAATCCAAGCTCTGGCAAGTATATTGGCCATAATTAAATAAGGAAAATTGCCTTTTCCTATTTAATGCCAATATTGCAATTTCTGCCAATTTCCAAAGGAACTATTATTTTTATAGCAGAGAAAATTCCCACATAAATTGTGGAGCTTGTCCTTGCTATATAATCACTAGTTCCATCCTAATATCATGATTCCACAGTTCAAAATTTGGCACATGATCCAATGCAAGTTTCTGCCTTCTCTGAAATTTTGCAAAGGAAGTGCTTTATTGCTAAGTCCAATTGAGCTGCAATTTGGCAGGGTGTTTAACATTGTTAAATAACCCATGGATACCAAAGATGAGCTCAATCCATTCACCTAGCTCCCTGTGCAATTTTTCAAAGTTTCTGACCACACAAGTTTGTGAAGGAAGTACCTTCATAGTGTTTCCAAATGGGATGAAACTTTTCCATCCTCTCAAGTATCTCAAATCATTATCCTCCACCCAAATTCAGTTCATTTCATTGAACTATGTGAGCACAGGAGCAATTCTTGTTTTCTGTCCAAATTTTCAGTTTGTGAAGCAAGTGTATTTTATCTTGCTCCATTATGGCTGATAATGTTTCCAGGCCTTCTCCTACTCATATAACCTATCTCCACAAGACTGTGGCTCATTTGACTTGACCAATTGCCCTGAGGATTTTTCTGAAGTTTTTGGACAGAAATGATAGCTGTGAAGGAAGTACCATTTTGGTGAGTCCATTTGGTATGAACTTTTTACAGCATCATGGTATGTTCAAATCATCAGGCTTTGCCAAGTCATAGCCCAATCCATCACTCCTAGTGAGTGTTTCATCATGATTAAGTTTCTGGGTCAGTTTTGGTGATTGTACAACAACTATGGTAAATAGTTGTCCATTTTACCTCAAAACTCCCATGACCGTAGTCCTTTCTACCCCAAGCCTCCCGGACATCAAGTTTACCATTTACCCTCTCTGGTTTAATCTCTAGGATGTTGCCAAGTTTGCAACAACAAACTTGTGGAGCTTGTTTCACTCATCTCCATTTGTCTCTGCTCGTTCTTTCACCATGGTAACACTCCACGCTGGAAGGACTACGCGGTAGACATGAATTTACATCAGTTAAGACCCCAGAGCGTGCCATGCCAGTGGTGACCACGCGTGTAACCAGCCAAAACGGTGGTCTAGCCACTGTGGTCGTCGGCATCGCTGCCCCGACCGCCTCTGGCCTCGCCATTAATGTCCAGTAGCCCCCCCTCGTCGTCGTCTTCCCTCTGGACTGCTGCCCCCCTTCGTTTTCTTCTTCGGAGAGCCGTGCCAACTACCGGAATAGTGCGCTCCTGTGCATCGTCGTCTTCCTCGACGATGTCTTCTTCCTCCGTTCGTCCGCACGCCTTCCTCGTCTCCGTGACCCTCTGGCGTTCGTCTTGATCCCCCTCGTCGCCTTCCCGTGCCTCCCCGTGAGCCTTGGTCGCGCCTGCGCCCTCGCCGGCGCGACACGTCGCATGCCGCGTGCCACCTCGCCCCCCCTTCCCTAGCTCTCCCGCGGCTATAAGTAGAGCCCTCGAGCTCTTCCGCAGCCACAACGCCTCTCAAAGCCTCCCCACTCGCCTCGGAGCTCCACATCCCCCTCCATGGCCGAATGGCCGCCGCCGATCCCCCTCGGCCATTCTCTCTCTCCGGCCATCCCCTGCACAGTCTGAGCCCATGGCTGGACGCGCCACTCCCCGTCGATCCTCCCTGGCTCGCCGCCCCTCCGCTTCCCCCACCAGAACCCCATGCCCACCAGAGCCCGAAGCCCCTCTCCACCACATGCCCTGCTGCTTCTTCTCCCGTGCTCCTCGCCGGCAACCGAGCCCACCAGGAGATGCGCCTCGTTCTCCTGAGCTCGTGGGTAGGTCGGCCGTCGCGAGAGGTGGCCGGACGCGCCGGCGATCGCCGTCGGGGCGATCCCCTCCCGCTGCCTCGCTCGACCCCGAGCGTGAGGAAGAAGAAGGCCAGGCGGGCCCCGCGCATGTTGACCCTACCTCTGGGCCCCACCTGTCGGCGAGACGGGGAGCGCCACGTTGGATAAGTGGACGCGCCCCAGGCACGAAGTCGTTTTCCCGACGCGAAAGCGTATTGCTGGATAATGCGCTTTCAATCACCGAAAGCGTATTCTTCCTCTTCTTCGGGTTAGAATGTGCTTTCCTTTCTGGAAAGAGTATTTCTGAGAAAGACGCGATCTGTTTTTCTGCTAGGGCCCCGTTTGTAATGATTTTCTTTACAGATTGGTCCCTGATAGTTAAACGGTCATATCTTTTTACCCACAACTCCAAATGAGGTGAATCCAAAGCCCACGTCTTCGTTTCGTCGAGCCCGTTCCGCTGATGTCATTTTCATAATATTGGCACACAGTGAAAATGACCTTTTTGCCTTTGCCCGTAAACAGCCCCCTCCGAGAAGGAACTGTTTCCGGCAAATCATTTCGCGATCATTTCGCACTTCTTCCCGGAGTATTTGTCGACCCCCAGGCAAGCGAGCCTCTTATCATGAGCCCCGAACTTGCATGTTGACTTTGCTTGCACCTTGTGTGTGTGTAGTTGCAGTTGTTTCATATCGTTTTCGTCTGCAGTTATTCCATTATGCCTGTCATGCATGCTTGTGTTTTCGTGATATCTTTTGCCATGCTAATTAGAATGTTTTTGTTAATGCCATGTCACTACTCTACTTTATTTTCATGTCATCGTTCTAAATTGCTATGATGCTTGAAATTCCCTATTAATATGCTAGCACTTGGTATTGTCATGTTCTTTATGTTATAGTTGTGCACTTGAGAAGTTCAATATTTTGTTCATGCACTTGTATGCTACATGCTCATTGTTGCATTCATGTTCATGATGATGGAGAAGGAATTAAATTGACTTAATAATAACAAACCTCCTCCGTCATTGATGGGATCGAGTCATAATGCCACCAAATCGAACTTTTTCAGTGCAGCCACATTTTCCTTTGTGGGAACACCTTAATGCGATCTATTGTCGTGCCTCTCGTCGGTGCCTCCAACTAGGGAAGGTTATGGGCGTGCTTACCCTGATCAGGTAGGCGGACATAACCTTGTGTGCCCGCTTTTGATATTTTTGGTACCGGTCCCCGTGAGGGATGTTTTGGCCACGACGGTGGTCGTTGTGTCTTTGGTAGACACGTGGCCACCCAGGACTAGCCCAGTTGGGAGTGGGTCGGAGTGGCCGGGAGAGTGTCATGGCAGTAGGTCGGTTTCGTCGGAATGTCGTTAGTCCACCTGAATGGGATGACGAGGCCATGGGTTCTGTGGTGTGGGTACAGTGTGCTACCTCTGCAGAGTGTATATAAACTCTATTGATAGCATACAGTTCGTAGTAGGTCCCACTATCAGGTCTTGGTCGAAATGGAGGATAAACTTGAAATAATTAGGTTGGTAAATAAAGATGTGGTAACAAGAATATGGTGACTTGGACTATGAGATAGCCGTGAGACAAGGTCTCGATGAGAGTTAGACCAAGTGTGGTCGTCGTTGTGATCGCTGGAAAGATCACCGTTCGATTGCGAGGCAACCCGTTGGTAAGAGAGTCCTAGGGACTCGGTGCACAAGTTTGGTTGCATCGCATGGGTAATATGTTGCATTTAAAAACCAAGGTAGAACAGAAGATGATTACATGGAGTTAAGATGCTATGTCTGCATTGGATATTATTGGTAGTTTCTTTTCAGCATAGTTTCATGATGCCATGTCATGCTTTGATTTATATGTTAAATTATGCATGATTGAGATGATATGCTATGTCTTGCCATTGCCATGTAAAAGCATGTTTTAATATGCCATGTCATTGTCATGTTAGTGGATGCTATGATATTGTTCATGCTTAGTTGATTTTTATCGTGCCATGTTTAGTAATTGAGGTGGGATAGGCTGTTGCATGCGCTCGGTTCTCGCTTTGTCTTCTGCTTGTTTGGATGCTTTGTATTTGGTTGTCTTGCAAGTACATTCAATGTACTGACCTGGCGTGTCATGCCAGTTTTGTAGGTCATACCCGAATTGTTCGCTTGATCCGTCGTGCTAGGACGTAACCTTGCCAGTCCTGTGAGTTGTGGAGCCCAGCCAGAGTTGATGAGCCTCCAAACCAAGACTTCCGCCGCCTGTTTTTTTAGACTTCCGCTGTCATTTAATAGCCTTAGGGCTATGTCAGATAATTGTATTCATCAATGATGTACTCTGATGCACATGTATTTGATGAATATTATTGTACCTAGAATGCTGTATTATGGACCTGTCGTGCGTCAGGTGTTATCCTGGGCTGACGTGCGAAGGCCCCCTACTCCATGCGGATCGAGGTGCCACAAGTTACCTCTTCAACTTTTCCATGACTGGTTCCCGTGTCTTCCTGCTGATAATCAGTGTCAATAAGGTAATTGAAAAAGGTGCCAAGAGAGTCAAGGGCTACCTCCGACTCAGAGGTATCTTATAAATGAAGCAAATCTGAGGCCCTGGGCTTGTCCCCTTCTTCCTGGCAGTGGCTTTCCGGGCAGCTTTCTTGGCCTTTCTGTTTTTCTTTGCAGCTTCATGATCATACTTGGCCTTCCAAAATTCGTCAGTGGCCTGTGAATTACAACAAGAAGTTTTGAGTAAAGGTAAAACCTCCAAAGGTGAAAGTAAAAATGCTTAAATTAGTGGCTTACCGCTAGAGCCGGGTTAGCTTTGCAGAAAGGTCTTAAACCTACTTTACCATAGTATGCCAGTCTCTCATTCAGGAGTGACTTTGTCCTATCATCAATGACGTCATTAGGTAAATCATCAGGGCTGTGCCGCAGAGGATCATTCTTTTGGCCGGTGTAGTCGCACATCAAACCAGGGCGGCGGCTCAATGGAATAGCCCGCCAGGCAAGCCAAACCCGGACCAAATCAATGCCATTTAAGCCATTCCCCAGAAGAGCCTTGACTTTACTCATTGTGGGGGCAAGTTTCTGGCGTTCAGCAGGAGACAACTTATGTGGTAGAGGATGAGTGGACTCGAGGCGCAGGGCGCGAAAGCCGGGCAGGGGGTTCTCACCAGCCGGAGAAGTATCTTGACAATAGAACCATGTCTGGTTCCAATCTTTGGGGTGACTCGGTGGATCGGCATATGGAAAAATGCAGTCTCTCCGTCGCTGAATTGAGATCCCACCAAGTTCCAAGCTAGGCCCGTTGGCACGTTCATTCTGGCGGTTCAAATAAAATAATTCTCTGAAGAGCAGCAAGTTGGGTTCTTCTCCAAGGTACACCTCACAGAACACTTGGAAATTGCAAATATTAGATACGGAGTTGGGCCCGATATCTTGAGGTCGGAGGTCAAAAAAAATGCAGGGCGTCTCTAAAAAATGCCGGGTGGAGAAAAGCCCCGGTTCATGTGATCAGTAAAGACGATGACTTCCCCTTCTTCGGGTTGAGGCTTTTCCTCTGTTGGATCAGGAGCATGGTAGGACATGACTTCCTTCTTTGGCAGATAGCCAGTCTTCACAAAATTAGCAAGTGTGCTTTCTGTGATGATGGATTTGACCCAATTGCATGTAACGGGTGATTTGGGCGCTTTCGGTGGCATTATGAAGATGGAAGCCTAACAAAGAGTGAAATTGCCGGTTTAACCGTAAGCCGGAGGAAAAATTTACAGTGCATATTCAAGATGGCGGCTTTCAAAGGGGACTAATGGCATATGGCTAGTTATGTCAGATTATTTAAGCCGCCATGAGCAGTTAAATTATTTGAGCCGCCATGTGTGGTTGAGATTATCCATTGAGCATTGCAATTTAAAGCTGGTGGTGTGAGCCTCCATGGCTAGGTGGATCTATCAAGGTACAGACATCGACTAAGTGTTATAAAAATAGGTTTCACAAATTGCAATCATTATTTCGGATCAACGGATGCTCGGAAAAGGAAAAATATTCTAGACCTAACAAACCAGTACAGAGGAGTTCGTCAGTTCTAAAGAGGCCTTTGTACAAGAAAAGGGGATCTACTAGCGTCTGAAATGGATGCGAAACAGCTACCGCATGAGTTTAGTACTTCTTTTAGATCAAAAGAGGACGCAATGGAGAAACCACGAAGAATCCGTGATGAACAACGAAGAACATAGAGGAACTCGCAAACCCTAATGCGGATCTAAGGTGTAGAAAAGCAGAGACTTACGGATGCAGATCTACTGCGGAGGGTCGCCGTCGTTCTATGGACGAGCTCAGGTTGATGGAGTGGCCAGGGTCGAGGAAGATGAAGTGCGCTGCGGCGGCGGCGGAGCTCGAAGCAGCAGTAGGGTCGTGAGAGGAAGAAGACGACGGAAAGGGGGAGAATGGAGAAAGACCAGTCGTGCCTATTTATAAGGAAAAAACTGATAAAGTGGGCACGAAAAACAAGGAGGCCAAAATTGTGGGTATCCAGCTTGTCAGGACGCCTCAATTCTCGGGATGGTTATTAAAGATAAGGATCCATTGAGATATATTGGATAAAATATGAATTAATGACAGATGACGTCATGGCGGGTCATTGCAAATCCAGAAGATGACGTCATGGCGGGTTACAAATTTCCGTTCGACAGAGAACAGAAGACTTTTCCTAAAGTAATGAAGATTGACATGAACCAGTTCAAATCAATTTGGGCCTAATGTTGGGGATATAATTATTAGTATGACCCGCCCAGGAAGGGCCGGGTTATACTCATGACGACTCTTGAAGCCCAAGACAGCTGCTGGAGATGGCGGGTTAGTTAAGGGCCCAGGGCCCAAAGGGCGACTTAAGGCCCGTAGAGATAAACCGCCATATATGTGTAAACTAGTATTATAAGGCAGGAATAGAGAGAAACCGAGCCGGACATTGTTTATGAGCCGGCCAGGACTCTATGAGCCACTGGGCGTCGACCTCTGTATATAAAGGGACGACCCGGCGGCGGTTCAGGGCAAGTAACATCACAATCGAGAGCTAGGTCAAGCGGACCCTGGTTATCAAGACATACATAATCCCACTCAAAACTGGATCGTAGGCTTTTACCTTCACCACAAGGGGCCGAACTAGTATAAACCTCGTGTCCTTTGTCCCGATTAACCCCTTCTTGCTTCCTAGTTGCGATGGCTCCACGACTAAGTCCTTTCACTAGGACATATGTCGTGACAATTACACGACAAGGGGGCAATACCGAAGCAAGATACGCAGCTGCAACATTATAACAGGAATAATAAACATTGGAGCAAAAGCATTACAAGTTCTTTACATACCCCCACGGGGTCTTGTCTCGATTCCTCGTAGGGAACAAAAGAAGAAAATCCTCAAGGAGCCCTGACTACAGGCATCGCCGTCGATACCATCATCAACAGTGGGCCGCGAGAGGCCGACGCCAACCCCATTCAGGTCATCGACGACGCCGAACGGATGCCGCAGCCGCACTCTCGGCACGGCGGGAGCTCGGAGGCACATAGTTGTCGTCACTTGACTCCGGGGACTCGCTAGGCTCGGGAGAGTCGCTGGACTCCCAGGAGTCGTTGTTGCTGCTGGAGAAGCTAGCGGCAGGACCGGGAGCAGGCTCAACGCCCACTGCTGTGCTATGTTGGCGGCTTCCTCTGGGGCAACACTCCAGGCAGCGACCTTCCTTGTCGAAGACCTTGAAGAACAGCATGGACGAGCCTTCGTACTCGAAATGGATGGCGAGGGCCCCCTCCGCGCAGCAAGCGCGGCCGACCTCGCGCCCATCCTCGGGTCATGAAGATCTTACCCGGGGAGATGACCTCGACCTCCGCACCCATGGCCAGGCTGCAGCACCTGGCGTGCTGCAGCCACAGCTCGAGTGGCCCCCTCGGCGGCATCTCCTCGGTGAAGAACTGCGGAAACTGGATCAAAGTGTGCGGCAGCATCGCCGCCCACATCACGAACTCACGCGAGGAGCCTTCGGCGTGGGTTCGCGGGCCGGCCGACCGCACAGCCCCAGCCTGGTCACCATGGCCGTGGCTCGCGCGGCGCGGGGAACTGCCACCCTCTCCTGAGCCTTGCGCATGGGCGTACAGAGGGAGCGGGAAACCAGGTGGTGGCCGCTCGTACTAGGGTCGCGTCACTTCCTGCCTCTCCCCGGTGTCGTGAGGACGCCTAGACCTTTTCTTTGGTGGGAGCAGTTCAGGCTCCTCGCGGGGAGCTTCCCTTTTTCCGCCGCGGAAAACCTACTAATCGGCGCCATGGAAGCTACAGCAAGACGGCGAGGCAGAGAAGAAGAAGAGAGAGCGGGTGACGAGAAGAAGGAGATGAAGCAAAGGGGCCTCTGCCCCTCCCCTCATTTATAGCCCAGAGGAGGCCAACCGCCAGCCTCCATGATCGCACGTGATGATGGTTTTTCTTTGCATGTAGCAGAGTCTCGTCAAGTTGAACGGTTGTCGAGGCAGCATGGGGAAGCGGAGGCGCCCACCTCCCATCGATCGCCACGCGTCGACCAAGGCCGCATGCGGTTGGGGCCCGCAGCCCTCCGCCCTTGCCCTTTGGCTTCGCCTCGAATCCAAGTTCGAGCGTGCCTTGGACCCAGGGTCTACTGTCGGCGTCCTGGGAACGGGGGTGCCCAGACATGCCTGCCTGCGGCCCATGCCATTGCTCTGTCGATGGCCCGGTACGGCCCCGCTTTAGCAACAACAACCCAAGACCCTCGCGAGGCGGATAACACCAAGGCCACCCTGAGGGGCGGCCTCACTAGGCTGGCTCCCGAGGAGCGGAGATATCAATGCAAGGTGCACCTCGCGAGGTTCACATGACGTGAGCCATGACAACCAAGGCCAGGCGAGCGCCATCGAGCGTAGTGTACCAGTTTCCCCTTTGGTGCTAAGGAGGAAAGCGCAAGCGCAGGGTCCCGAGGAATCAACTAAAGGTTTCCATATCGGTGTAACAAGACCAAGACCGCCAAGACGACGGGACAGAGGTCATCGTGGAGCCCACTGCAGCGTCACCACCAAAGCCATTTGCGGGCGAAGGCAACTTTCGTCAGGATAGCTTGTACTAGTTGTCCCCCTTCAAATTTGGTCGTTGTAGGATCCCTTCCCGCCTACATTTGGGAAGAGGACCAAGGCCACTATATATAGGACTTAGCCACCACCATAGAGGAGGACAGATCGTTCAGATCATCCACCCACCCACTAGCTCATCAAGCTCAAGAACACCTCTCCTCCTGAGGTTGTTCGTCCACTGTACTAGTTCATCCTCAGCCCCTCGAGGCAATCCACAACAAAGCTGGAGTAGGGTATTACACCGCAAGGTGGCCTGAACCAGGATAAACTGCTGTGTCTCTTGTCCCTTGGGTTCATCGAGCTAGGCCGTGGAATCATTTTGCAGGCAGACTGGGAAGAGGGAGTTCTTCGCACGCACCCCAGAGTTCGAACCTCTCAAGGGTCTGCGGAACCCCGAATCCGACAGTGCCAGTAGGTGAATTTCTTGATGAACAACTTGCTAGAACTAATGCTTTTGAGAATGCTGAAACTGATGAAATTCTTGAAACTGATGAAGAGCTTGAAACTGAAAATCTTGAAACACCTATTAGACCTAGTTCTCCTAGATATGAATTGCGTAAGATACCAGAAGGTTATGTTATGGATGAGGAGACAACTAGAGACTTTCTTGCTTGCAATGATATAGGGATGATTGATATCCCACAAGTAAAGGGGATCGCAACAGTTTTCGAGGGTAGAGTATTCAACCCAAATTTATAGGTTCTACACAAGGGGAGCCAAAGAATATTTGAAGGTATTAGCAGCTGAGTTGTCATGGCTCACACCTGGAGATTAATTATCTGCAGCAAGTAATCAGTAGCAAAGTAATGTGATAGTTTTGATAGTGGTGACAGCAGCAATAGTAACGGTAACAGTGATAGCAGTAATTTTGTAGCAAGTGTAACAGTGATGATAGCAGTAGTAACTTAACAGACAATATAGGATAAATTCTCAGGCATTGGATCAGTGACTTGTTGGATGATATTCATCATGAGATAGTTATAACCTAGGGCGATACGGCACTAGCTCCAGTTCGTCAATATAATGTAGGCATGTATTCCGTAAATAGTCATGCGTGCTTATGGAAAGAACTTGCATGACATCTTTTGTCCTACCCTCCCGTGGCAGCAGGGTCCATATTAGAAACTCAGGAATATTAAGGCCTCCTTTTAACAGAGAACCGGAACAAAGCGTTAACACATAGTGAATACATGAACTCCTCAAACTACGGTCATCACCGGGAGTGGTCCCGGTTATTGTCACTCCGGGGTTGCCGGGTCATAACACGTAGTAGGTGACTATAACTTGCAAGATCGGATCTAGAACATGGATATAATGATGATAACATAAATGGTTCAGATCTGAGTTCATGGAAGCCGGGCCCAAAGTGACAAGCATTAAGCATAGCAAAGTCATAGCAACATCAATCTTAGAACATAGTGGATACTAGGGATCAAGCCCTAACAAAACTAACTCGACTACATGATGAATCTCATCCAACTCCTCACCGACCAGCGAGCCTACGAAGGAATTACTCACTCCCGGTGGGGAGCATCATGGAATTGGTGATGGAGAAGGGTTGGTGATGACGAAGAACAAAGATCCCCCTCTCCGGAGCCCCACACGGACTCCAGATCTGGCCTCCCGATGAAGAACAGGAGGTGACGACGGCTCCGTCTCGTGGATCGTGATAATTCTTTCTCCTTGACTTTTTCTGGAAAAATAGGATTTTATAGCGTCGGTTTCAGGGTCTGCGGGGCCACCGGGTGGGGACAACTCACCTGGGCGCGCCAGGAGAGGGGAGCACGCCCTGGTGGGTTGTGCCCACCTAGGGGCCCGTCTCCGGTAGGTCTTGGCTCCAGAAATTCTTATATATTATATAAAAATTCCTCGCAAAGTTTCGTTCCATTCCGAGAACTTTTATTTCTGCACAATAACAACACCATGGTAGTTCTGCTGAAAACAACGTCAATCCGGGGTTAGTTTCATTCAAATCATGCAAATTAGAGTCCAAAAGAAGAGGAAAATCGTTAGGAAAAGTAGATACGTTGGAGACGTATCAATGATCATAAGAAATTATTATGCAAACTGGAAGAAAAATCTTTCAATGCTAGAATGAAATGTGATCCTAAGTTTGATACTTCACCTATCTTTGTTGATAATAATGATTATAAATTCTCTGTCGACCAAGAGTTAATTACTTTGGTTTAATATGATCATTTCCATGGTTATGAAACTGAAACTGTTGTGGCACATCTTACTAAGTTGAATGACATAGCCACCCTTTTTGCTCATGAGGAGAAAATTCACTACTATTGTATTCTCAAATTATTTCCGTTCTCATTAAAGGGTGATGCTAAGACTTGGTATAATACTCTTGCTCCTGGTTGTGTGCATAGTTCCCAGGATATGATTTACTACTTCTCTGAAAAATATTTTCCTGCTCATAAGAAACAAGCTGCCTTACAGGAAATATTTAACTTTGCACAAATTGAAGAAGGGAGTCTCCCGCAAGCTTGGGGGAGGCCTCTCCAATGGCTTAATGCTTTGCCCGATCATCCTTTTAAGAAAAATGAAATACTTGATATCTTCTATAATGGACTAACCGATACTTCTAGGGATTTCCTAGATAGTTGTGTTGGTTCTGTTTTCAGGGAACGAACTGTTGAACAAGCTGAGGAATTATTGAATAATATATCGAAAAATTATGATGATTGGACTCTTCCCGACTACCACTTAAACCCACTCCGAAGAAGAGGGGTATCTTATATCCCAGTCCCGAAGATATGCAAGAGGCAAAGAAATCTATGAAGGAAAAAAGGTATTAAAGCTGAGGATGTCAAAATTTTACCTCCTATTGAAGAAATACATGGGCTTGATACAACACCACCCAAGGTGGTTGAGGTAAATTCTTTAGTGAAATTCAATGACAATGATAATCCTTACAATATGCATCCTAGTCAATGCATGTATGAGTTTGAAAACTACATTAGAAAACAAGATCACTTCAATGCAAGTGTTATGAAACAATTGAAATACAATTCTGATATGATTACTCGCTTGAGTGACTTTTTATTTATAATTACCAATGATGTTAGAGGTGTAGGAAAACATGCCTCTATATTTCAAACTCAACTAGAGCAAGTTGCTAAATCTCTAAGAGAATTGCTTGATGACATGAACAATAATATAAATGACTTTGCTATTAGAGTACACCTAGAGGAGGTAAAATGACTCAGGAACCACTTTACCCTGAGGGACACCCAAAAAGAATTGCACAAGACTCTGAAAGACTTAACACAAATGCACCTAGTCCTTCTAAAAAGAAAAGGAAAAAGATAAATGATAGGTCTTTGCATGCCTCTAGTGAACCTGAAACAGAAAAACCTCGTGATAATGATAATGATGTGTCTATCTTTGATGCTGAAACTCAATCTGGCAATGAACACTCACCTTCTGATAATGAAAAGGATAATAATGAGGTTCATGGAGACACTAAAATAAACAATAAAGAACCAGATAATGATGTTGAAATAGAACCAGCTGTTGATCTTGATAACCCACAACCCAAGAATAAAAGATACAATAAAAGAGACTTTGTTGCTAGAAAACATGGTAAGGAAAGAGAACCATGGGTTCAAAAACCTATGCCCTTTCCACCTAAATCAACTAAGACCAAAGATGATGAAGAATTTGAACGCTTAGCTGAAATGATTAGGCTGGTCTTTTTGCGTACCCGTTTGACTGATATCTTAAAAATGGGCCCTTATGCAAAGTACATGAAAGACATCATCACCAATAAGAGAAAAATACCGGAAGCTGAAATCTCCACCATGCTTGCTAACTATTCTTTTAAGGATGGAGTACCTAAAAACTTGGAAATCTGGGAATACCAACTATACATTGCTCCATCAAAAGAAATTATGTGAAAACTGCTTTATGTGATTTAGGAGCTGGTGTTAGTGTTATCACTTTCTCTTTATAAAAAAGGCTTGACTTGAATAAACTCACGCCTACTGAAATATCTTTGCAAATGGCTGACAAATCAACTGCCATACCTATCGGTATTTGTGAGGATGTGCCCATTAATGTTGCAAATGTTACTATCTTAACAGACTTTGTTATACTTGAGATGCCCGAGGATGACAACATGTCGATTATCCTTGGTAGACCCTTATTGAATACTGCAGGGGTTGTTATTGATTGCAATAAAAGCAAGGTCGCTTTTCATATCAATGGTAATGAGCATACGGTGCACTTTCCGAAGAAACAATTCCAAGTGAATGGTATTAATGTTATTGAAAAATCTCTGACAATCACTATTGGAAGTTTTCAAATACCTCTACCTACTGCCAAAGAGAAATACGATATACTTATTGTTGGGGACATGCATATCCCCGTTGAGGTAACTTAGTGTTTTACGAAAGTTCTTCGGTTTCATGCTAATCGAAGGTGGTTGTTATAAGACTTGATCAACCTTATTAATGGATCACTTTTGGGAGGTATGAAGTTGATGAATTTTGTAGGCACTACCTTTTGTCCTTACTTTTATTTTCTGTTTTTCTTAGTTAAATAAAATAAAATGCCATGTTTTATCTATTTCTTGAATTTCCCATGCGATAAAAAAATGACCCAAAAATGAAAGTTCTTCGAATGCCTTGAAAATTTAATGCGATCTTTTCTGAATATTTAAGAATTTTTTGTGCAAATAACATCAGAGGGGGCGCACCAGGTGGGCACAACCCACCGGGAGCGCCCTGGTGGATTGTGGTCCCCATGTGGGCCCCCTCACTTATCTCTTTAGCCAATGTCATCACGTACCTCAAGAAAAAAATCACCATTGCTCTCTCTCTCTCGTGTTCTTCCTCTCAAACCCGCGGATTTCGATCTCTTTGCTCGAAGCTCCATTTCCGAAACTGTTTTGGGGGATTGCTACTTCATATGTGACTCCTCCTTTGGTCCAATTAGTTTTTGCTTTAGTGGTTTATATTTTGAATAATTAGTTACTCTTGGTGCTGCTATAGATGAGCTTGCATGTTGAATTCTTAGAGTTCTAAGTAGTTTGAATGCTTGATATGGCCTCTATACATCCCTATGAGTAGTTGCTATCAATTTTGTGAAGTTTGGTTAAATAAAATTTTGTGGCCAATTTTTTTCCAGAAATTGTATGCATATATGATGAACTTCTTTGGAAGGAGTTCTTCGAGGAGGAGGTCCTCGGAGGCATCTTGTAGTAGCAGCTCCGCTCGTCGATCTTATGTTGAACCAAGTGCAAATTCTATACGAGATGCCGCCACCAAATCATGTTCATGGACATGCAACAATTTTATGGTGAGTGCAGGTTAAAGAAGAATTTGAGCAATATGTTCACAATGCCGAGCTCGGTCCCTACATTGAAGATAAGTGCAACCAACATCTCAGCCTCACTGAGTCATTTACTAAAGAATTTAAATTCCATCCTCGTGAGTCTAGAGTGTCATTTAAATTGTATGACAATCCATTTACTTTACCTCTAGAGACATTTTCTAGTTACTGCAAAATTCCATTTTGGAGTTTTTTGGATGAACCACCGAGATCGGAGTTTGAGATATTCTTGACTAGCCTTTGCTATGGCGAGACTAGAGGAGTGACGCAAGGTAGAATAAAGAGCATTCATTTTCCCTCAATTCAATTCTTTGCACTATTTAATGGAAAATGCATTGTAGGCAAACAAGATTGTAGTACACTTTGTGCTCCTGACTTGAGCCTCATACGCACCGCTCTCACCAGTGAAAAAATTTATAACCTTGGAGCGATTGTTGCACGTAGGTTGCAACACGACGCTGGTAGTGGATATTTTTATGGTGGGATTTATGCCACACGTTTAGCAAGGGAGCTGGTTGTTTCACCTTGGCATTATGACCCTATCTTACCCACACAGTACTTAGAATCTGATGCCATGAAACGCCATAGGTTCCTTACTGGTGAAACCCATAATTATACTTATGACCTGCTGTTTAATAAAAAGTCCATTGTGGACACCTTTTTGCCTGCGCCTGCTCTCTTTGATGTTCACAGCAAGGGAAGGTATTTTGTTCTTGAGAGCAAGGCCCGCGCGCACAACGCAGAGGTTGTAGCTGCTCGGCGAGCTGAGGTGGCTGCACCTAGAGCCTCCGTGAGCTATCACTCTGACCACTACGCACGCTACTGACGGTGATTACCAAGTTAGGCCAAAAGCCTAAGCTTGGGGGAGTACATATTTCCACCGACATTACATTCATTGTTCACACATTTCATTCCAGTTGTCAGTGTTCACACTTTTTCATTGTATCATCCATGTTAGATTTATTTTCTCGCTTTCTTCTTGTGTGTTTGAAAAACTTCGAGAAAATCCAAAAAATTGTTTCTTGCTTATTTTTTATTTTTCTTTCTAGCTTAGTTAGTTGTAGTATTAAAAAGAAAACCCAAAAAGATTTCCTTGTTCTTCTTTTGCTTGTTGGGAGCTCTCCCGTGTAAATAGTTTTCTCATTTTTCTTTTTCTTTTTTTATTTGCTTTCTTCCAGAAAAACCAAAAACTCCAAAAATATTTTGGTGTGTTTCTATGAATTTCGTTTCTGTTTCTTGAGTCATACCAAGGAGAAGACCGCGATGAAATTGTTAAGTGGCTCTCATTTGCATTCCTGTTGATCTAACAAAGGACCCAAATTACCTTGTCTTCTCCTTTGAATAGAATGTTTGCAGATTCCAGCTTAGTCCATAGCACTCTTGCACTATTATTATTTTCATATCATTCGGTCGTGCAAGTGAAAGGCAATAATGACGATATTTGATGAACTGGCTGTGGCGGATAGAAACGGGTATGAACTCAACTTGTTCTATTTTTTGTAAATATGTTTAACCTAGTATCCATGATTCAGCCTATTATGATCAAACATGTTTGCAATGACAATTAGAGATTATAGTTTCTCATGCCATGCTTAAGTAGCTTGGAGTGGATAATGATTTATCTTGGATGTCAACATTGTGTTAAAATGATTGTGATGTAGTATGATGATATGGTATCCTCCTCTGAATGTTCGATTCGCTTGACTTGGCACATGTTCATGCATGTAGTTGAATTAAAACCAACATAGCCTCTATGATATTTATGTTCATGGTGTTCATATCCTACTCATGCTAGTATCCAATGTTACTTATTCATAATGCATGTCCACGACCGTTTTCGCTCTCTAGCTGGCCGCTTCTCAACCTATTTGCTAGCCTTCGCCTGTACTAAGCGGAAATACTGCTTGTGCATCAAAATCCTGAAACCCAAGTTATTCCAGATGAGTCCACCATACCTACCTATATGCAGTATTACCATGTTGTTCTAAGTAAATTTGCATGTGCCACCTCTAAAAACTTCAAATAAATATCCTTTTGTGTGCCTAGATTGTTCATAGAGTGACAGGAGGTAGTCAGTATCTTCCATGCTAAGCGGGTTATTCTCATGATGAGTGTTTATTCACTCGTCCTTGCATGAGAGGGGCGGTAATAGGGATTCACAGTCGCAAAATCAAATTGCGAATAATTAAACAAAACTCCCCCAGGATTGTTTTTGTTATGGACGGTACCTGTGGTTTTGGATCAGCCGTTGAGTGTCTTTGTTGGTGGAGGGGGGTAAACCTTTACTTTTATCGCTTGGGAACCGACACTAATGTGTTTAGCATGGAAGATACCGATAACTAATGGTTGCGAAGTAAACAAGATGGGAGCATTTCTCAAAATTTCCTTTACCTCTGTTTTAAAAACTTGAGCTCTGGCACCGCTGCAAATCATTGCTTCCCTTTGCGAAGGGACTATCTATTTACTTTTATGTTGTGTCAAATAAGCGCTAGATCCTGAGAGCACTATTGTCATCCCCATGCATTGTGTGTACCTAATGTTGGGTGTATCATGACAGGATCTTTTCTACCATGAATTACAATGTTTAGTCGCTGCTTGAACTTTCGAGGTGCTCTGCATTTAAGTTTTGCGGTCTCAGAAAGGGGTAGCGAGATACCACTATTTTCATATTATATCATGGTTGTTTTCACAAAGTTTTGTTGTTTGGGATATTTTATTATTGCTCGCTAGTTGATTACGTCATGGATATGACTTAATATAATTTTTAAGAGGTATTATCGACATGGTTGGTTATAATATTTGCTACAAACCTGGGTGCTACTTAAGCTTATTTATGTAAATAAGAGCAAAAGAGTTCGTAAAAGTTTTTCGTTTTCACTTTCAGTTTATCAACAGAATTGCCTGAGGAGAAGCAAAGGTTTAAGCTTGGGGGAGTTGATCCGTCTCCGTCGTATCTACTTTTCCTAACGCTTTTCCTCTTGTTTTGGACTCTAATTTGCATGATTTGAATGAAACTAAACCGGACTGATGTTGTTTTCAGCAAAACTACCATGGTGTTATTTTTGTGCAGAAATAAAAGTTCTCGGATTGGAACGAAACTTTGCAAGGATTTTTTATACAATAAAAGAGAATTTCTGGAGCCAAGAACCACCGGAGGGGGCAACTGATACGTCTCCAACATATCTATAATTTTTTATTGTTCCATGATGTTATATTATCATTCTTGGATGCTTTACAATCATTTTACAGTCATTTTATATCATTTTTTGGTACTAACCTATTGACATAGTGCCAAGTGCAAGTTGTTTTCTGCATGTTTTTTACATCACAGGAAATAATACCAAACGGAGTCCAAACACAGCAAAACTTTTTGTGGATTTTTTTGGACAAGAAGACATCCAGTGGGCGAAAGAAGTATCGAAGAGGGAGCCCGAGGTGAGCACAAGACACCAGGGCGCGCCTGGAAGCCCAGACGTGCCCTGGTGGGTTGTGCCCACCTCGGTGGCCTCCTGCACCGCCTCTTTGCTCTATAAATACGTCCAATATTCCAGAAACCCTAGGAGAGTCGGCGAAAATCATATTCCAGCCACCGCAAGTTCCAGATCCACCAGATCCAACACTACAAAAAATACACTTTTGTGATGATACGTGTTTGTCATAGTAGGTCACGTTTTCTGTCATGCATGTACATCCATGACGATTTTATGACAGAATCAAGATAGTCATTCCTATGCTGTCGTAGAAGTGTTCCATGACATTACCAAAATTATCATCACAGAAGTGTTCACTTCCATGACAATAAATGTCGCGTCATGGAAGTGCTTTCGCCAAGGGTGACCGACACATGGCATCCACCGTAACGGGTCGCCGTTAAGCTATCGAGTCCGGTTTTGGATGCGATAACCCGCTAACAGCCACGACCAATGACAATTTTCCACATGTAAAATTCTCATTGGCCGACGGCACCACATGTGAGCTCCACGTTGGCACAGGTGTCACTCATCCAATGGGTGAGATGCGCCTATGATATGTCGACACGTGGACCAGCACAATAGTGGCCCATTCAGGTTAAAAGGTCGGGCCTATCAAAATAAGCGGGCTGGCCCATTAGTGGCCTACTTGAGTCAGGCCCATTTACAAGCACGGCCCATACAAGTTACACAGAATCGGCCCATCAAAGGCCCATTCTACATTTGACAATTTCCAGCCCATCGTCAGTTTTAGCCCGTTAACGGCCCACTACGTCTTTGGGCCCAATTGTGGCCCGAGCTTCTTTCGGCCTGTTAGCGGCCCATCTTCAGTTCCAGCCCGTTAACGGCTCAGAACGTCTTTCGGCCTTTTCTCGACCCATTCTGCAGTTGGGCCAATTCTAGCCCGCTATGACTTTAGGCATGTACTCGGCCCATTCGGTAAATGGGCCAACTCCTAGGCCATTTTGTCTCTCGGCCTGTTAACAGCCCACACAACAGTTGGGACTTTGACTTTAGGTCCTTTAGGGGCCCACGTTCCGCAGGGCATCATTTCAGCCCAGCACGACTTTTGGCCTGTTAAAAGCCTAGTTTGCAAATTGGGCCTCCTCTGTCCCATAACACTTTTGGCCTCTTACTGGCCCGTAAATTAAAAGGGTCGAGACAAATTGACATCTATTTCGGCCAGCTAGAGGCCCGCGGGCCATTTCCATTTATACGGCCCTATAGAGCTTTTGGCCTATTAACGGCCTGCTAAGAGTCGTTGTTAAGGTGGGCCACATCATTTGGGTTCCACTTAATATTATTTTGACCAGCCCAATTAAGGCCCGCTTTGACTACACATGTTTATTCGTTTGTATGGCGTCCAGGAAATGTTTGGGCGTGTGGGCCCCCGTTTCAATGATATAGCATATTCAAGAATTATCCTACTCTATACTATCGCCTCTAAAAAACATACACTATACAATAAAAAGTCTAAGGCATAGAAACGTAGAATAATCCTACACTATACGATAAAGAATTACATCTGAATATACCCACTGGGCATTATAGTTCGGCACCAGTGATAATAAAGCGCACACAAACAACAAATTACATACACTAGACAAATAAAGCTCATACATCATGGACACGCATCAACAGAACTTACCATTTGAACTATAATCTCATCAGAAAATAGGATTGCCCGGATTCAGATAGCACAAATTTCAGTCTGCAAAATCTCCAATTCCTTCGTGGTTACCTCAGTGTCTTGTTTCATTTTTTTTACTTCTGCATCTCATACCTGCATGTCCAGTCTCAACTTGTTGATTGTACGTTGAGAATCATGTACACATTGTCTTGCCACCTCTAGTTGATGCTCGAGAACATCAGCACATTCCAATTCCAATCCATAATCATTCGGTAACGGCCATGCCGCACTGCTCACAAATCTTTGTGTTGATGTCGCTTCATCCTGAAATGTTTCTGTAAGTACACATGACTAGGGCAAATATATAGTTACAATAGTGAAGCGAGCAAGACAGACTATTTTGTAGATGGCAAAACAGGACTAACAATAATGTTAGACATCATGAAGCATAAGCAGGTGATATTTTAAAAATTATAAAAATGTAGTCTGTGCAGCCTGCATACAGAAATCTCTCTTAGCTCACCAGAGGAGCATGATGTTGGGGCCAAATCCAAAACACAGACAAGTTACAAATTTAGACAGCACATTGCGTATAAGTAAGCAAGTAGTTGGCCATTCTGTAGCTCAATTAAAGTCTTAGGGATCATAATGAAAAGCATAGGGATTCATACAAACCTACTACAGCAAGCAAAGATATGCAATCATTAGCCTAGTATAACCTAGATTGTGAGCCTCATGAAGTAATAGTTGGTTAATAGACTTCAAAGCTTCAGGCACACTTCTCCAGAGTAATTAAATGGTAAGGCCTTTAATTATGTCAACTAATAGTTATACAAGTACCCAACATCAGCCATCATTGTTTGGGCATCTCATTAACTGAGGACAAATAAAGCAATTGAAAAGAGCAAATTAACTATGCCTGAAACAAACAAGGAATTGAACTGTTGAGCTGGATACAATGACTTACCTTAACTGGTTGAACAGGCTCAGCGCTGCTCCTACTTCTCTTGCAAGGCTCCTTCCTAACATCTTGTACTTGGAAATCCTCAATCTTATCTTCATTGCACCCCATCTGCAAGGTGACACAAACTAGTTACTCGTCTCCTTGGAAGATAAATATGCATACTTTCCAGTCTGTGAACAACACAAAAGGATGAGATTATAACAAAACAACACCACATAATGAAACATGCCATATCTCTTGCACTTGCACACAATGAAATGAGCATTTACTATGTGTGCACTATGTAAAAACTAGGCATACCTTCGAACTGGATCTCCAGGTACTCTTGGAGAGCCTACTTTAGTGTACAGCCAAATCTTTATGTCACCTATCAGTTAGACAAGGCCCCACTACAGCAGCCCTTAGTGTTTAAATCGTTGACAAGCTTTGTTAGAGTGTTAGGTCAAGAACAGCAAGTAATCAAAGCAAACAGTTCTGGTATGGCTGGCAGATGCAAACAAGCAATTGAACAAATGTATCAAGAAAAGAAGCAAAAAAGGAGGCTTAAAGACCATCACTTGACTGACCAGATTTAAGGGGCATTTAAACATCATGTGCAACATATGAACTAACATAAACATTGCACATTCCAGATTCTACAATGGAATGCACATGTATTAGGTTATGCCATGTATGATGATGCCTAAATGTACACTATAGCAGGCAGGAGTGATTCATCATTGCACGCAGAATTGAATTGCAGGTTAAGGGCCAGTTCTATTCCGCCTTTTCAAAGCTTATTGTCAAAATAAGCCGTAAAAGATGTAAAGAAGTCATTTTTGAGTTATGGGCTTGGGCTTAACTTATTTCACTTTGGAGGGGGGTGTTTCGGGTAGAAGCTCACTAAAAATTGAAGGGGAGGGGAATAGTGAAATGACTCTGTTGTCTGCCTATATTACACTCAAAATGCAATTGCCCTGCCCGCTTGCATCTCCTCTCCCCTTTCCCTCTACCACGATCCCCTGCCTGCAGCGCTAGGGTTCCTCGAGCGAGCCGTCGCCACTGGTCCCATCTGGCGTGATCCTCAACGATGCTCTGTCGAGCTAGGCTACATGGCCGGCGGGTAGGGCCAAATCTCCCCGGCTGCTCCTCCCTTTGGCGCCGCCCCTCATTCTCATGGTCTCCAGCAGCTGCTCCACTGTGGTCCGTCCAACGCACTACTCCGGCGGGCACCGCACAACTATGGCTGATACCATACTGCGGCAGAAGGCACCTTATTCCCCCTCCCCTCCTCCCAGGCCGTGGCCTTGAGGTGCTGTTGAAGGATGAGCTCATCCAACAAGGTGAGGATCTCCTCTGATTTTTTGCCAAATTTTCATTCTGATCCACTATATGATGAATTGCTATGAGCTGCTTCTACTACTGCTATATGATGCATTGCTATGAGCTGCTCCTGCTGCTAATTGCTATGAGCTGCTGCTGCTATATGATGAATTGCTATGGGCTTCCACTACTAGGGAAACCCCTAGCAGTAGCGCGGGTATAATGCCTATCAGTAGCGCTGGGTACTGCGCTACTAGTAAGGTGCTACAGCTAAAGGTTAGCAGTAGCGTCTGTTAACCCACGCTGCTGCTATACCGACTTAGTAGTAGCGCTTTCATCAAAGAGCGCTACTGGTAATTACTAGTAGCGCTTCTCTCAGCCCGCGCTACTACTAGTATTCCGTATTTTACTTTTATTTCATGTTGTATTCATACACCTTTATACAAGTTTTCATTCAACAGCAATTTGAGTTATTACATCACATGGTGAAAGAACCGTGGACTAGTTTCAAGTGGATGGACATCCACTTGAAACTAATCCGCGGTTCTTTCACCCAATAATATAATAAATATCATCATCATCATATCATTAACAACTTATCATCAAAATACATCATTGTCATATAAAACCTCCTCATGATCATCGTTTTCGTCAGTGAGACATCACATAGCAAGTTGGTCACTAGTCATAATCACAACTACTCCTCATCATCAACTCTAACACATTGTACCACATAATAAACATATTGTACCTCATAGGACCTACTACATTCTCTTAGGACAAGATAGCCCCTGACTCTCCATTATGGAGAATGGAGATTATCCTGTCTCCGATTCTTTCCTTTCGCTTAATGTTGCTTCCAAGAACCTCCTTACGACTGTCCAAACATTTTTTCCATTCTTTGATTAGCATGTGTTCACCGGTTTTAGAAATCCGATATGCACAGGTGAGATCCGTAGGATGACCTGGCTGTATGTTCAGAACATCAAGGCGGCCATTCTGATACATCAGATGAGGCACACAATCCATCGGGATTTTCTGTTGAAAAACATAGTAATAACTTCGTAGTTAGCAATTATGTACTAGTTTTAGAAGTATGCAAAAGATGCACGGATGTTGTAATAGTAAAAAATCTTACCAGGGTATCTCCATAGAAGTTACTGTTGTTCAACACGTGCACTAGTGGCACGTATTCACCATAATTTGGAGGAGTTCGATAATAGGTATTGTAATTCTCAAGATCAGTACAAAATGCGATCAGATGATTTTTCTCCTTATAAGTTAATTCGGAGCCATCGGTGTAGTGGTTTTTGTCTACCATCTTCCGCACATTCTTTGAAGAATGAAAATAAGATGTCAATGGAAATAAGCTGTGAACTATTTTGAAATAAAAAATATAAACTATGTTTGACAAACTCACATAGCGGTAGAATCGGAAGTGTATCAACAAGGACCCAAATGTCCATATAGTCTTGCTCGATATCAGGATCACCAAGATCCATGGTGACAATCATATCCTCATAAAAACCATATATCTTGCAAAGTGCTTCCCAATTTTGGCAACCAAAATGGGTTACGCTCTGAGAATTGTACAGATTTACTTCAAAATCCATATCATGATGGGTCCTTAGGTGTATTTTCTTTGTTTCAAAATTTTCATGGTCTTCAAAACCCATCCTCTCCAAGACATAGCATCTTGCATGGCATGGGATAAGCTAGTCGAATTGTAAAAGATGAAAATTAGACGTTGAAATAGTTGAAGTCGTGCTTAATTACAAAAAAACACTTGTTGTCATTGCGTACCATTTCAACATCGAAGGTCTCCTCGAGCTTAATGCTGAAGCGCCGATCTAGGTGAGGCCTGTCGCACAGACCTCGATCGTCATGGCACCAGCTGCACTCCCACAGGAGACTTTCGTCGTCCGAGTACGACATTTCCTACGTTCATAATTCAAAGATTAAACTTGTACAATTAAATATATGTACTAAAAAACCTAAATTAGATCATTATTATTCATCACGGATTGACTATCGGTCTGTCAAAATTTTGTTTAATTATTTTTTGAGAAAATTCAGGCCACTCGATATTTCCTACATATTCTAGCACAAGTCATGCCAGAATTCACAGAAAAATCCGGCATGACCTTTGCTAAAAAAGGACATATCGAGCGCCTGAAATTTGCCGGAATGGAAATTAATCAACACTCCGGCAAAACATTGGCCACTCGGAGGTGTAACCTGAACATGACCGGCCACTTGGGCAACCACATATCCTATTTGAGCAACACAAGATATACATGTTTTTATCTACATCATATCTTATAGGACTCATATTGACATGGAGATTTGGCTGGTCTCAACTCGAGGTCGGAGGGGGTCGGTGACGGGGACGACGACGGGGATGATGGAGGGGCTCCTTGATTTCTGCAAAAACAAAAACCCTATAAGTTATCACTAATACGTCCCGAATAATTGCTTAAACTAAAAAAATAACAACAAATATGACATGTTCAACTAGTTCTATTAATTCAACTAGTTCTTACTAAATATAAACTTACTATAAATAGAAAAAACTAGTTCTTTCTAAAAATAAACTAGTTCAACTAGTTATATTAATTTTCTTACTAAAAATACATTAGTTCTATTAATTCAACTAGTTCAACTAGTTTATTAATTTACTTACTAAACTAGTTCAACTAATTTTTAAATTTACTTACTAATTATTTTAAACACTTACTAAAAACGTAAAAAACTACATTATACAATTGTAAAAAACATCTACTATTAACCATACTGCCCTAGTTAACTAGTACCATCACTACTACTAATTAACATCTACTACTACTAAAAATCATTATCTATGAACCCTAAATTAACATCTACTACTACTAAAAAACATCTACTAACTAAGCAGAGAGAGAGGGGGTGGGG
>NC_057814.1:226608460-226618976 GCF_018294505.1 Triticum aestivum | reverse complement strand
GAGAGGGGAGAGACGGTGGCGGGGAGGTGCTCAGCGACGGAGGTAGGGGCGGCGAGGGCGGGCTCGGGATCGGAAGGTGGCGGTCCTGGGCGGGCTCGGGCGGCGGCGGCGAGGTCAAGGGCGGCGACGGTGAGGTCGAGAGTGGCGGCGGGCGGCGGTGCTGAGGTTGAGGGCGGCGGCGGTGAGGGCAGGCTTGGGCTCGGGCGGCGGCGACAGAGGAGTTAGGGGAATGGGGGGGGAGGAGGACTTAGCAAAATTTTGAGCCCGCGGGTGGTTAAGTCGAACTAGCAGTAGCGCTCTTAAGGAAATGCGCTATAGCTAAGTTAGCTATAGCGTGTTTTAGAAAAAAATGCTACTGATATAGGAAGCAGTTATTTCTTTTGTTTATCCTTACATTTTCTTTTTTTCATTTCTCTGTTTCCTACTTCTTTCATTTTCATTTACATTTCTATTTTTTTTCATTTTTCTTTTCTTTCTTAGCAGTAGCGCTCTACGCAGGAAACGCACTGCAACAACGACCATAGTGGTAGCGCGCTTCGTGCGGAACCGCTACTACTTTTCTAGCCTACCGTCAACACGGTGGGATTTATAGTGGTAGCGCTTTTTGTTGCACACGCGCTACTGCTATAGTTGTAGCTATAGCGCGCATTCCTGGAACGCGCTACTTCAAAGTAGCAGTAGCGCCCTATTTTAACCAGCGCTACTGCTATACCTCTGTGTATAGGCTTTTCCCTAGTAGTGTGCTGCTGCTGCTATATGATGAGTTGCTATAAGCTGCTCCTGCTGCTGCTATATGATGAATTGCTATGAGCTGCTGCTGCTGCTATATGATGAATTGCTATGAGATGCTCCTGCTGCTGCTATATGATGAATTGCTATGAGCTGCTGCTGGTATATGATGAATTGCACACTGCTGCTGTTGCTGTATGATGAGTTGCTATGAGCTGCTGCTGCTGCTATATGATGCTTTCAGGTGGTGCTGCTATATGCTAATAACCAGCCACTTGGACCATCGAATTTCAATAAATAATTGTTATTCATTTAAATGTGGGTCGTGCGTTCTTCGTTTAAATTAGGCAATGGGATCTCTATGGAAGACATTGACCAAAGTAGATTGTGCCAAGTAGATGGTATCTTTGTATTTGCATTTTGAACAAATAGTGATGGTCTATTTTCCTATCATATTAGTTACCGCAATGGGTTCAATTTGTGATGTTTGCAAGTCAAATTAATTTTCATATGGGCAGAAAAATGACAAAATATAATGCAATCTAGACTTTTCACTGATCATACCAAAGATAAGTTGAAAAGGAAGGCAATGAAAAGAACTGGTTGGCTTATTACCAGGAGCTTAAATTCACATGTGCTTATTTTCTTAGGATAACTCATAATAATTGTCCCTAAGAAACTTGGCCAATAGAACTGACATACAAATAACATGTCACGATGATTGCAATGGAGGAGTGACCTACCATAGCACACTGTATAGGCTCATCGCTGCCTCTCCTTTGAAAGAACATGCGGTGCCCCCATGTTTGGTTTTGGTAATTGATGACAATCTCTATGGACTAATGGTTGCCTTGAGTTATATTTGAAGGATTTGTCCATAGGCTTTTCTTGAAGTCCATGTGTTGGTTTCAAGGAGTTTATGTGGTGACCAAGGTGTTATTAAGGAATTATCCAAAGATTGGTCATGAGTTTATGTGGTGACCAAGGTGTTATTAAGGAATTATCCAAAGATTGGTCATGTGAGAGTAGAACTTATTGCAAGCATGTCTTGAAGAAGAAGATTGTGTGATCATTCATGTTTACCTTCAAGACATCATCCAAATGAAGAGAGTTGGAAAGAGTCAAGGTTGATCAAGACTAAGTCAAGAGTGAATCAAGTTGATCAACACACAAAGCGCACAAGATGTACCGATAGGGATCAAGCGATCCCATGCTGTGGTAAGCATTGTCGATTACGCTTTGTGTACTAACCCATGATCTTCGTGAGAGTTCTTTGTGGGGTTAGGTTGCGGTGTGCAAGTTCAAGTGAAGCATCATGAAGAGATCAAATGCTTGAAGCTTGCCGTCCATTGTGGTGACAATGGACTTGTGAAGATGTGCGGAAGAGTGGCTCACCCATAGTGGAGTATGGGGGAGCAATCAACTAGTCTTCATCGGGTCAACACAACCAAGAAAGGTGGTCCAACTTGAGGGAGTCAAGATCGTCATCATCTAGCTCAAGTGGACCATGTGCAAGGCAAAGGTTTGCTCTTGATAGGTTTTCTATTTTACCGGTCTCATGATGGTAGTTGGGAGACCGGGTTATAGGATCGATTGCCGTACTATCAAGGGGGGCTCTCGATGAGTAGCTTGATCGTATCGTTCATAGAGAGCTCAAACCATTGCATCCTTGCATCATCTTTGTTGGTTCTTGTTTGGTTCTTCTCTTTGTGAGTTTTGGAGCTTATGGTCATCTTGATGACAAGCTCGAGTTCATCGAAAACGGAGTTCACTCGCATCTTCTATGATGTTTTCGATGTTGGAGGTTATGCCGGTTCTTCTCGGTTGGAGGTTTCACTCCTCTATTTTTTGGCATACCTCCCCTGCCTCTTCTTACTTTAACCAGTCGCTGTTTTGATGCTACTCGTCTTTCTCAATCCAACAAGCTTGAGTTTGCTCAATTCGGAGCTCATATGAAGAAGTTATGGCAGTTTTGGCTTCCTAGCGGTAGTACCGCGGCCAGAGCGGCAGTACCGCTTATCGCCCCAAGCGGTAGTACCGCTGTCCAAAGCGGTAGTACCGCCTATGGCCATAAGCGGTAGTACGGCTACGGTTCCGTGCTGGTACCGCCTCGATTTTGGGTCTTGCATTTTTCGTGTCGAGTTTTGCAGTAGTTGCACGGCAGTAAGGCCCGGCAGTTCCACCTATAAGCGGTAGTACCGCCCTGATGGGCGGTAGTACCGCTTATAAGCGGTAGTACCGCTCCGGTCGGGCGGTAGTACCGCTACTGCATTTTTGGTCCCGTGTTCTGCTCCTCCAGCGGTAGTACCGCTGGGGTGCGCGGTAGTACCGCTTATAAGCGGTACTACCGCCCCAAGGTTCATGTTTGGTTGCTCCTTTTTCCCTGCTTCTTCCGCCAGAGCGGTAGTACCGCTCGTGGAGCGGTAGTACCGCTCGTGTGCGGGCTGAGCACATAACGGTTGGATTTTTTCCCTTCTATAAAAGGGGGTCTTCTTCCCCAATGAACCTTATCCTTCGAGCTCGTGTTCTTCCCCCATTGTTGACCTTCTTCGAGCTTGCTAACTCTCAATCCCTCCATGGATTCTTGCTAGTTTTTGAGGGAAAAGAGAGAGGAGATCTAGATCCACATTTCCACCAATCACTTTCTCCTCTTTGTGAGGGGAACCCCTTGGATCTAGATCTTGGAGTTCTTGGTGTTCTCCTTCTTGTTCTTCCTCTCTTTTTCCTCCCTAGCATTAGTTGCTTCGGTGGGATTTGAGAGAGAAGGACTTGGGCACTCCGTGTGCCCTTGCCATTGCATTTGGTGCATCGGTTTGAGTTCTCCACGGTGATACGTGGAAGTTACAAGTTGAGAAGCTTATTACTCTTGGGTGCTTGGTGCCCTTGAGCTTGTTCCTCTTGGGTGCTTGGGCGCCCTAGACAGTTTGTGGTGTTCGGAGCTCAATCATTGTGGTGTAAAGCTCCGGGCAAGCGTCGGGGTCTCCAATTAGGTTGTGGAGATCGCCCCGAGCAATTTGACGGGTACCGGTGACCGCCCCCAAGGGTTGCCATTTGTACGGGTTCGGTGACCGCCCTCAAGGGTCCCTTAGTGGAATCACGGCATCTTGCATTGTGCGAGGGCGTGAGGAGATTACGGTGGCCCTAGTGGCTTCTTGGGGAGCATTGTGCCTCCACACCGCTCCAAACGGAGATTAGCATCCGCAAGGGTGTGAACTTCGGGATACATCGTCGTCTCCGCGTGCCTAGGTTATCTCTTACCCGAACCCTTTACTTATGCACTTTACTTTGTGATAGCCATATTGTTTCTTGTCATACATCTTGCTATCACTTAGTTGTTCATCTTGCTTAGCATAAGTTGTTGGTGCACATAGGTGAGCCTAGTTGTTGTAGGTTTTTGTGCTTGTCAAATTAACCGCTAGGTTTATTCCGCATTTGTTCAAGCCTAAACCGTAATTATTTTAAAGCGCCTATTCACCCCCCCTCTAGGCGACATCCACGATCTTTCAATTGGTATCAGAGCCTCGTCTCTCTTTGTTAGGCTTAACCGCCTAGAGAGTAAGGATGTCGACTAGGGGATTAGGATTCTCTGACACTCTTAGTTTCGATGGCACAAATTTTGATGTTTGGGTAATTCGCATGCTTAATCTCTTTAGGGTCATGGACCCAAATTTAGAGCGAATTGTAGATATGGGTTTTTCTCCTCCAAAGGATCCCCAAAGATTATCTTTAGAGGATGAGAAAAACTCTTATCTCAATGCTCAAGCTTCTAATGTGCTTTTCGATGCTTTGAGCAATGTAGTTATATTTCAACTCATGCCATTCCGGGATGCTCATGAGTTATGGACAAAGCTTCAAGATAAATATGGTGTGTCCAAGATTCGTGGGGATGATTGTTCTCCCTCCACCTCCGGCCGTGTTGCCTTCTCAACTTCTTCTACTTCACCTATATGTGGATTGCCACAAGGTAATGTTAGGGTGAGTAGTGGTGGTCATTGCAATGATGATAGTGTGCGTGTTCTTGGTGATTCTTCATCACTATCTTATTGCAATGGTCCTTCTTTGGACTTTAACACTTCGAGCACTCTAAATGTTTCACATGCTTGTGTTAAAAGTTCTTGCATATCATGTAGAAATTGCTTGCTCAAATCTCATGATGATATGCTTGCTATGTCTTGTTGCCATGATGAAAATGTATCTATTTCCTCGAATTGTTGTGCTAACAATGTAGAGGAAACCCAACACTCCATGGAACAAGATGTGGTCTTGAAGGGTGCTTCAAGGGATCCCACATCATCATCTATTGCTTTTTGCCTTATGGCCAAGGCTTCAAAGGTATCTCCTACTTTAAATCCCAATATATCTTGTGATAATATTGATGATGGCAAGAGTGATGATGATCTCGATTTTGATGAAGAGAATGATGATGTTGCCTCCTTAAAAGTTAAGGGGAAATAATTTTTAAAGCTCTTCTTAAGAATAAAATTGCTCGTTCCAACTTCATGGAAATCATGTCTATTGCTATCGAGGGCAAGAAATATATTGATGAGTTGGAATCTCGTATTGAGGAGCATGAGGTCACCATTGATAAAATGGAAGGTCATGAGCGTGATTACGCTAATGAGATTGCGGACCTCTCTCAAGCTCTTGAACTTGAACAAACCACCAAGGAATCTCTTAAGGAGACTTTTGCTCTAGAATTATCTAGAGTGAGGGAATCTCGTGATAGAGCTCTTGAGGTGGCCAATGATTTTGAAACTAAAAATGAGGAGCTTGAAGTTGCGCATGCTAAACTCCTTGAGGACTTTGAGCACCTCGAAAATGGCTCAAGGGTCATTGAGAGTGAGCTCATCAAACTCACCGAGTCTTATGCTCAACTTAAAGCTTCATATTCAAAAGAGCTTGTAAAGTTGCCTTCTCCTCTTGCTATTATTGATGATGCTTGTGCTACTAACTCTATTACTTGTGAAGCATCCATTTTGAAGGAGAACGTTGAGCTACGGGCTCAACTTGAGTTGCTATCTAGCAGTTATGGGAAATTGGAAGAAAGCCATGAAAATCTCTCAAGCTCTCATGATGATCTTCTAGTATCCCATAATGTGCTAAAGATAGCTCATGGGGCCATGATTGCTAAGGTAACATCTAGTGAGCCTCATGTGGATACTAGCACTACTTCTAGTCAAAATGCTATATTTCCATGTGCTAGTCCTTGTAATTCATCTACTCACAATGTTGGTACATCTTGTGATGAATTGCTTTCCTTGCCTTGTTGCTCTAACGATGAAGCTTATACTTCCTCTAGTACTTGTGTTGAGACTAACCATGTAGAGGAAATCAAAGAGCTCAAGGCCCAAGTCACTTCTTTGAAGAAAGACTTGGAAAAGAGTCATGAAGGGAAATTTCCACTCAACAACATCTTGAGAGTGCAAAAATCCCCCAATGACAAAGGTGGACTTGGATTCAACTCCAACAAGAAGAAGAAGTCCAAGATGAACAAAAAGAAGGGCCAAGAACAAGTCAAGAATTCGGCCAAGATTGTTTGCTTCAAGTGCAAAGTAGAAGGGCATCATGTAAGATCTTGCCCATTGAAGAAGAAGGCCATTAGTAATAAGCAACAAGGGAAGCGGCCACAAGTTCACTCTCACTCTCAACCTCAAGTTGAAGAAAGGCCTCTTCCCAAGAAAACTCAAGCTAATGCTTCTCAAGTTGAGAAATCAAGTGAGAAGAAAGTAAAGAGTAGGCGTTGCTACCTATGTCGTGAAAAAGGTCACGTCGCTTCTTCATGCACTAGTGGTAACTTATCCAACCCAATTATTATTGATGATGTCTATTCTCTTGGGAAGGATAAGGTTGGCAATGTGTTTGCCAAATTTGTTGGTACTCAAAGTGGTGTCAAGAAAAGAACCATTTGGGTAGCCAAGCCTATTGTGACTAACCTCTTAGGACCCAACTTGGTTGGGGACCAACTAGCTCATACTTGATCAATAGGTGTTGTTGGAGGTCATTGGAGACTTGGCTACATTATGAAGAAATAAGGGGACTTCATCATTCTTATTGTCTCAAGCCAAGTCAATTGAATCATCAAGTTTATATCTTATATCCAATGTGCCTCCTTGCGGTAACTTGTACTTAAATTGCTTACATTGAAAGTTACTTGCCCCCGTTGCATGTTTTGGTTTTGTTCCTTGCATGTGGTTGTATATGATTGTGTCTCCAAATTGCTTATCTTGAGTAATCAAGTATAGGTAT
Organism: Triticum aestivum; assembly: GCF_018294505.1. Taxonomy (NCBI): domain Eukaryota; kingdom Viridiplantae; phylum Streptophyta; class Magnoliopsida; order Poales; family Poaceae; genus Triticum; species Triticum aestivum. The sequence goes on along the minus strand of NC_057814.1, from coordinate 226,612,001 downwards.
GTTGGTTTGCACTTCATGTACATGTGTGTCGCTCGTTGAGCCTTTGTGCATCTTGTTTGTATCTTAGTTGGCTCTTGTGAGAGATTAATGGAATATCCCATTAAGGGGGAGTGATGTGCTTTGTGCACCTCACAATCCTATAAATGAGTGTACATGAGTAATACCATCTAGTATTGATATTTCAAGATTATCTAGTTGCTATGTGGTATGTCTTCTCATGAGAAATTCAAATTCTAAATAGTCCATTAATTATCTCTTGTTGGATCCGTTTACTTGCCTCTTGTTTATCCTTAATTGGTATCACATTGTGGGGGAGTAATATGCTATGTGTATATTACTAGCCTAGAAAATGTGTACATTTGAGATATTGTCACCTAGAGTTGATATTGTAAATTATCTTGTTCCTAGGTGGCATGTTAGCTCTACAAGTTGCAATTTGCTTGTGTTTGGTGTGAAGATGATGTTGGATATCATTGTTATCTACCAACGGAAATTATTTCCAAGTACTTCTTGTCTTTTGACAATTGGTACTCACTTATGTGTGGTAGAAATTATTGATCATCTTCACGTTGGCGTTTGCTTTTGTTTTCCTTATCTCTTGCCAAGTTTGTGTCAACTCCCATTGCCTTCCGTGCCACTTGAGGATCTTGTTGTTTTCTTGATCATGTCTAGTGTTTTCCTTGATATAGTGAACGTGGTGATCCTACCTTGTGCATTTTGTATTCAAATGCAAATTCTCTATAATGCACAACTCGTGGGGGAGCTATCCTATTTTCTATAAAACACTAAACTTGTGATCCATTTTAAGTGTGTGTTGGTGGACGGCAAGCCGTTTCTTTTTGGTACTTGTGCCATCATGAAACTTTGTAGAGAGCTTGGTTTGTTTGGAACCAACCTCTCTTTTGGGAGTTTGATATCATTTTGTGGGTTCCAATGGATATCTCATTCCTTGATGTATCTTTTAATGATATCTTCCAAGTGATGATTTCTCCATTTGGTATTCTTTTCACTTGGTATTTCCTTGTATTTTGGTATCGGTTCTTGAAAGTCTTGAGCATGCATATTAACTTCATGTAGTTTCCTTGGCATGCTTTCTCTCTTGACCCAATATATAGGGGAAACTCCACCAAGTCTCAAATTGGATGAGATGTGCATGAATTTCATTTCCATTTCTATATGCACATATTTATGTGGAGTTTGTCCTATGTATTGTTGGTGTTTCTAACTCTTTGGTCCCAATGAGTTTGGGTGCCATTTTGTTTGTGTTGTTGTTCTAGGAACAATTGGAGATGCATTGGATGCTCGGCTCACTCACAAGGAAGGTGTTGTCACCATGTGATCTTTGGAGTCAAGCTAGGATGATCAATGAACTACTTTGTACCTTCAATTGGTATCTACTACATCCTTCCAATGTCAACTCGGTAACAAGTATCTTCATATACTTCATGCACACATTTCTTGTATCAACCTTGTGTAGGTTGCATCATGGCATGTTATTCATTCTCTCTTGTGATACTTGTTTCCTTTCTCAAAGCATCCCGACAATGATCTCTTGTTGCTAGTTGTGATGTCTTTGATGATTGTGTGGTAGGAATTCATTTATGTACAATAAGACCATATCTAGCCATGTGCTATGCTTCCAAGCAAATATCTTATTGGTATATCTATGACTTCCTTTTGGATATCTTGTTCCTTCGTGTTGTAACTATTTCGGGTGTACATCCTTCTTTGTAGATATATATCATCATGATCTCGTCTACCTAGAACCTTATACACTTGAGGGAAATTACATCTCTAGATGATATCCTTTCTTTCACGTCCACCTTGTCTTTCTTGTTATTTCTTTGGTGGCTCCGTGAAAGCTTTTGCCTTGAGTGCATGTCTTATCTCGTTGCATCTTGATGTACTCCTGTGTGGTGAAGATTATTTTCCTCATGCTTATCTCTATGAGGCTTTTGCCATCTTAATTGGTATCCCTCGTCTTGATGAGGCATTCATTTTCTATCTTCACCATGGGTTATCACAAGTGTTGGTTATTCATTTTGCATTTTTAGTATGCTTGTGAACCCTTTTGCTAGTTTGGTGTGTGTGGGGAGGACATGTCATGCACCTTGTATCTCCACTATCCAAGACTATGTTGATACTTAATGTTCATTCATACATTAGTCTTCTCAAGTGCTTTACCATGACTCACACACATCATTTTGGTTGAGCCTACTCTTAAGTTGCCTCTTTTATATGTTGCTCAACCATTTGTTTGTTGCAAGTGCTAGGCTTTGTTTCCTACATGCTCACTTGCACTTGTTGTGATTTTCTATTGATTTTCGGGGAGTGATGATCCGATTTTGTGCACTTGGTATCCTAATGCAAATATTGTAAGGAGTGCACAAATCATGGAGAGCTTCACTAGTGCCTTTAGAACACTATGTTGCTATCTTGCACTTGTCGTGAGATTCTATTGATCTTGGGGGAGCTATGATCCTAGTTTGTGCACTTTGTATCCAAATACGAATATTCTTGTGTGCACAAATCATGGGGAGCTTCTCTAGTTTCTTTAGAACACTCTTTTGCTCATATCATAATATCTTTTATTCATGTGGCATGTAGGATCATTGGTCTAGTTGGCTCAATTGATATCCGTTGATTGCTTGCTTCAATTGGTATCTTTTGATTGGTTGATTGCGTGTTTCTCTCTTTGTTATGTCTTTGTGGCATATCTATCTTGTGCAATCTTTGGGCCTCAATATAGTTTGTCTTCCTCCATGTATTTACTGTTGGACATGTGTATTGCATTCCACTCTCTTGTTGAGAAATACACAATTTATGTAGGAACACCTTTTATATTGGCCTTCTAAGCTTTTCGCCCATTTTGGCAATCGATGCCAATGGGGGAGAAGTTTCAGAGAGTTTTGTGGAGAAGTCTTCAGAGTTTTCTCCTTGCTTTGGTTTTGTTCCTAAGCATTTGCATCTCATACGCATGCATTATTGGTTGTTGCATTACATGGTGATGCATAATTCCTTATATAAACTCTCTTGAAAGTGATTGTCATCAATTACCAAAATGGGGGAGATTGAAAGAACATGCGGTGCCCCCATGTTTGGTTTTGGTAATTGATGACAATCTCTATGGACTAATGGTTGCCTTGAGTTATATTTGAAGGATTTGTCCATAGGCTTTTCTTGAAGTCCATGTGTTGGTTTCAAGGATTTTATGTGGTGACCAAGGTGTTATTAAGGAATTATCCAAAGATTGGTCATGAGTTTATGTGGTGACCAAGGTGTTATTAAGGAATTATCCAAAGATTGGTCATGTGAGAGTAGAACTTATTGCAAGCATGTCTTGAAGAAGAAGATTGTGTGATCATTCATGTTTACCTTCAAGACATCATCCAAATGAAGAGAGTTGGAAAGAGTCAAGGTTGATCAAGACTAAGTCAAGAGTGAATCAAGTTGATCAACACACAAAGCGCACAAGATGTACCGAGAGGGATCAAGCGATCCCATGCTGTGGTAAGCATTGTCGATTACGCTTTGTGTACTA